>NW_005843224.1:188963-195793 GCF_000455745.1 Alligator sinensis
TTTCAGGCTGGACATAAGGAAGAATTTCTTTACTGTCTGAGCCCCCAAGGTCTGGAACAGCCTGCCACTGGAGGTGGTTCAAGTGCCTTCATTGAACACCTTCAAGAGCAAACTGGATGCTTATCTTGCTGGGATCCTATGACCCCAGCTGACTTCCTGCCCTTTGGGCAGGGGGCTGGACTCGATGATCTTCCAAGGTCCCTTCCAGCCCTAATGTCTATGAATCTATGAATATATTAATCCAACCATGTCAAAGTCTACCATTTAACCCACAGCCTCTGTGTCTGAATGCCTGAAAATGGAGGCAGCCCACCTGCCCAGCTGCTTTTACAAAGCTCTTCCCTGTGCAGACAGTGCTATTTATTGGCTGAAACTCTGGACTGTGCTTCAGAAAAATGGGATTTAATTGCACGCCCTTTCCAAAGGCTTCCTGGGTGACTTCAGTTACATCTCTTCACTCCCGTGTGTCTCAGTTCCCTCCTATATAAAATAGTGTTGATGATGGCTATCTCTTCACCAAGGTGCTTTGAGATTATCTGGTGAAAAAGTGTGCGCGCATGTGTGTTAAATTGATAAAAGTAAAAAAGACCACTGTTCATTTCTTGCAATCCTGAAAACATTAATCAATAAAAATCAAAATAAATGCTTCAAAATAAACATCAATTTTAGCGGCTGATATTAAAAAAAAAAAAAAAAAATAAAAAGTCCAAATATGCCAAGCCAAGGTATAGAGGTATTTAGGAATATCATACAGTAACTACAGCAGCACAGACAATACTCCAACATAGTGCAGAAATGACATGAACCACACAAACCACGGACAACACTACTCACCTTCCATATAACGGCCACATGTGAACACTTGCTCAGGGTGGCAAACTCGCAAGTCTCTCCCATACTGCCCTGCTGTGTGTTTTGGGGGTATAAGCTATATTGTGTTCCTGGGCTGACTTCTGAACCTTAGGAAGCCTGTCTCTCCGGCCTGAGATTAGTCCATGCATGTCCAGCGGAGAAAGCTTTGCAAGTTCAGAGTAATCACCTGGTTAGCAAGATAATGGAGATCCACTATCTCCAGAAAAAGGCAATGCTGGTGGTTGCAATCTGCCCTGAAATCACTGTTGTAATGCACTCAGAATAAGCCCAAACCAATCAATGAATCCAGACAATCAGTCCCTTGAGGCTGCAAGAAAGCAGGCCCCACCTGTAACAGGTTCAGATAGCAGCCCTGGGCCTAGCAGGTCCTACTTGAGTAATCAGGGTATCCAATCCCTTGTGGAGGCACAAAACATAGCTCCAGCCTTTAAAAGCAAGTCCCAGATGGCAGTAGAGTGGTGGGATAAAGGCATTTTACCTTCCTTGGGTTTAACTTACCTGCAATTCTATCTCTAACTCACTCCTGGCTTGCCCTGGGTTTGTCCTAGGCTCCCAACTTACCTCGAACACAGGTCTTGACTCTAGGCTTTCTGCAGCCCTGGTTTTGATGCCTGGCACTCTGCAAACCCAGTTGTTGGACGTTGTCTGATTTATCAGGTAACCTTCCTTTGGCTGCCCAGGCCCTGGTAATGATGCTTACCACAGGTTGGCAGGGTACGAAACAGAAACAAGGTTTCTTACAGGGGACAGAAAGAACACAAGAGAACAAGGAGTTGTCAGTCTAGAGCTGAGCATGCAAAAAGAAAACAGAAACACCTCACCAGGGTCTCTACCTCAAAGAAGATTTTGGTTGGTTTTGTGGATTCAAGAACATATAATAATGGAACCAATCCAAAGGGTCACTGGTTGGGAACTGGTTCACAGCTGTGTGTTGTGCTGTTGCTCCAGCAGCTTGGAGTAAGAGTAAGCATCCTGTTTATCCTGTCTTTCATGGGGTAAAGGGTGCTTGCCCTCCTGCTTTGGGGCTTGCACAGGGTGGGTGTCTTGCAGTTTTGGACATTCTCACTTTTGCCCTTTCACTTCTCTCCTAAACACAAGCTCCATAACTTTCAGTAGCCTCCAAATGACTGAAAGCTGCAGAGCGTTGGCTGGGCTTGGATGGCAGGGGGAGGTTTAGGGCCATGAGGACTGGCTTCATGGCTCAGGGCTAAAAAGTATTTGTTTAGGAATGATGAGCTCAATTCTAACTGGAGCCTTCAGGATCATTTCTGTTCTCAGTGATGGCAGATGACAGACAAAGAAACAATGGTTTCAAGTTGCAGGAAGGGAAGCTGAGGTTAGGTATTAGGCAGAACTTTCTCCTGAGGAGGGTATTAAAGCACTGGAACAGGCTTTCCAGAGAGGTTGTGGAATCTGCAGCCTTGGTGGCTTTGAAGACCCAGGTGGATAAAGCCTTCACTGGGATGACGTAAGTGGGGCTGGTCCTTCTTTAATCAGCAGGTTGGAGTAGATGTGACCTCCTGAGGTGCCTGGCAACTCTCACTTTATATGATTCACTGCTCTGAGTTGTGTGGGGGAAGGTGTATTAGATCAAACCAAAGACAGAAGCCTGTACAACACATAATTCCTCCCCTTCAGCTGCTTTTTTCTTGTGTTTAGCTTGCTTCGGGGCACCCCAGTGGACTAATGAATAAGGCTCTAGCCTTGTAAGCAGACACAGGGTGTCCCAGCCACCTGCGGAGGGTTTGGGATTGAGAGTATGGTTGGGGGTAGAAAGGTAAGAAAGGTTTATTGACTTAACAAAAACATAACTACATGTAGTAACAAGACAAGCCATAATAGACAAAAACAATTTGTGTCGGCATCTTATCGGCAGTCCCCTCTGATGCCTGATGCACAGCAAGTTTCTCTTTCCACAAAGTTCAGCGAAGTTATAGATTCATAAGTTCATAGATGTTAGGGTCGGAAGGGACCTCAATAGATCATCAAGTCTGACCCCCTGCATAGGCAGGAAAAAGTCAAGTGTCCCCAGTCAGTGCTGTCTGAGAGGTACCGGGAAGACCCTGGAATGCAGTCCTTGGGCTCCTCGAGGTCCACGGGCCCACTGATCCAGGCAACAGCTAACTAATTCTTTTCACAGAGCTGTATCTTCCTTCTGAATGGTTTCCAGATATTCCAGCTAATTTATAGCTTCTGATGGTTCTGATAACGTACAACCACTCAGATTCCTTTTACTTCAACTGTCCTTAGACTGACCAATTGCAGTACAAGCCTTGCATTCCTTTGATAAGGTAATTTTAACTGTGCCACAGGGCCTTACTACTTCTAGGCTTTGCTAAATTTACTAGGCCTTACTTTTATACAAGGCCTCACTACATCTTAAAATTTAATTAGGCTTTTAGCAACAACATATAGCTTAATAGCTAAACAGGTCCACAGCGCCTCTAAACAAATACAGAAAAACACTTAGTCTAATCTTCATAGAACCTTCAGCAAGCACCTTTATCACACAGGCACACTTTTCCGCCTACAGCATCTAGAGCAGGGGTAGCCAACCACTGGGATGGATATGAGAGCTTGGCATAAGAAAGGTACTTTGCTTGGCACGCATTCCTTGGGGCAGACACCAGGGCAGGGGCTGTGGCTGTGCTGCCATAACAAGGACTGGGTCACTCATTGCTCCCCCACTTCCTGCCTCTGGCACACCAATATCATACCAGTTGAGGTTGCAGATGTTTTTTGGCACTCTGCCCAAAAACATCTCCAAACCCTTGAGTTAGGCTATTTTTTAGGTGCCTTAACCTGCACTCATCCATTAATCTGTGCAGGGAAGAGCTAGACACTTCCTTGCCTTCATTCTCAGGTGAAGTTTTAGCTCCTTCCTGTGAATATTGTGGAGGTAGGACACACCTTGAGGGACAACAGATTAATGTCCCTTCATGTCATCCCTTGAGCTACTGCATGATATGACCCTTGAGATAAAGTTAAGTTGAGGAAGATTGGATAAGCTGATGCACTAGAAATCCATTGGGGTTTCCCTGCAGAGGATCTCAGGCTGTCATCAATGAAGTTGCTGTTTTTAGATTACACAATCACTCCACTATCAGCAGGTCCTCTCTGTGACGTCCACTCTTCCTTATATCTGTGGCAGTATTTCTGGTTGGGCTATAAAGAGTTGGGCTTGCTTTTCCATGGTTAGGAAATATGCTTTTGGATTTATTTAAAGGGGAGGGAATGAGGAGTTTTCAGAGGGCTCAGTGGTGATGTCAACGTATGTTGGCTGTCACCCAATCCCACTTATCCTACCAGCCAAGCAAAATCTAAGATTGCAATCTAGAGCAGCATTCTTTGCCTGAGACACAGGCTCTTGTGATGTGTGCCCACCTCCAGCCCCTGTGGTGCCAATGTCTTGCTCTATACTTAGCCTGCTTCCAGCTGGATTCAACTATTGAGTTTGGTCCTACAACTGGTGGTAGCTCTTCAAAATCCTCCTCACCCCTATACCATGCAACCCATGAGCCTGTCTCACCTGTGCAATCTTTGCCATCATCTATGTTACATTATTTACAAACGTTCTCAGGCCCCACTTAGAAATATTTCTAGGGGCCCTCACAAGAAATGATCTGGAGACAAAAGGAAAACCCCAAGGTGCATGTCTGCTTGTGCAGTTAATGCTACTTAGTTTTATTACACAGTAATTCACTGTACATAAAGACAGCTCTGGGAAGGCGTCTACATATGCACCCTGTTAGAAGCAGATTTGCTTCTTTTAGGACTAAGCAGATCCAGGCCTGCTCCTGCCCTGCTCTGAACTCCAGCAGTTAAGGGGAGCCTTTGGGGAGGAGGGGACATAGGCTCAGGCTGGCAGGGGTCTCCAGGGGGGCAGGCTCATCCTGGCAGGGGTTCTGGGGAGAGGGGATAGGCTCAGCCTGGCATGAGGTCTTAAGGGGGCAGGCTCAGCCTGGTTGGGGATGCTGTCCTGGGAGTCTGTGGTGAGTGCATAATGGATGTCCCCCATTCACACCGCCAGCAGCCATGGACTGGGCACTTTGGTGTGGGGTGCTCATGGACCATCTCCTCCCCACCCCCACAGTAGGGCACCTGGGTGGCTGACCACAGACCCCAGGTCCACAGCACACCCCCAAGACCAGATACATTTTGGACAGATTCCAATCATCAATTTCCCTCCTCCACAACACACTCCCTGCTGCCCTCCCTCCCCAACAATGGTTCCCCCCCAATCCCAACACCTACCAGCAATAAAACACCCTCTTCCCTGTGCATGTGCCTCTGTCTGGTTCCTTGCCCTGTGCCTTGGGGTGACCACATGCCCCATGCAGCCACAGTCCCACCACCCACAGCTTGTGTGTTGGAGTCAAACTTGCACAGCCTATCCAAACTCCAGTTTTCCCTTCTCTCACAGGGCACCTGAGCTGGTCTCAAATGCCCACTCCCAACAAAACCAGAGGTGTAAAAGTCTGGGTTAGCAGAATTGGCCCTGCTGTGGGTCTGACAGTACTCGGGCCCATCAAAATTCAGGTGGCACCCAGGCACTTGGCAGCCCAGCCAGTAATGGGGCAGGGGAGAATTTCTGAGAAAAAAATACTAGGGCCCTTGAAACTCAATCAGGGAGCTTGCTCGCTGCTCGAGCTGGGAAGAGTGACTGCAAGAGCCCCAGAGGACTGGCAGCTGTCGAGGCTCCTGGAAATGCCCTGATTGGCTCACTGTTTTAGCTCTGAGGGGTCTAATCAGTTTTTTTTTCAGAGCTCACTCCTGTGCTCATCCAGGCCTGCTGACTTGAAGTCCATTCAAGTGACTCTGCACCAAGTCAGAGTCGACAATTGGTGGGCTGGTGTCCCTCTGACACCCATCTAAGAACCCATGAGGAGACTTATCTTGAGCCCTGTTCAGGAACAATGAGGTAAAAAACTCACTGAATAGCTCAGCCTTGTCCCTCTGTCACTAATTGCTCCTCCTTGTTCAGTAGGGGTCTTATGCTGCCCTGTGCCTTGCTTTTCCTCCCGACCTACCTAAAAAAAGACTTTTTGTTGTCTTTAATTTGTGTTGCCAGCCTCAGCTCTGTAGTTGCTTTGGCTTTTCTAACTGCCTCCCTGCAAGTGCGGGCCAAGTAGGTATACTCCTCCTTGGTAGCTTCCTCCTGCTTCCACCACCTATATGCCTTCTTTTTTGCCCTTAGACTCCCCTGGATTTCCCTGTTTAGCCAAGGAAGCTTTTTGGCTCTTCTCTCCCTTTTCCCTCATATTGGGATAGTCTCCCTCTGTGCCTGAAGGATTGCTTCCTTTAGGAACAACCACGGCATGTTCCACGGCGAACGTTGTTGGTTGTCACCACGTTCTCACATGGTCTACCATCTCTGAGTGGTGTCTCTAATCCCCTGAGCCTGGTATGGTGTGCCAGGCTACCCTACTCTAGGCAGGGACTGAAGATAAATCTAACTGAGAAAGGAAGGCCTGAGCTGGACGCTCACCCCCGGAGAAGCCCCAATGTAAAAAAACCAAAAGGATTTATAGATTCATAGTTTCATAGATTGTAGAGTCTGAAGGGACCACAGTGGATCATTGTGTCCGACCCCCTGCCCCTGGCAGGAAAGAGGACCGAGGTCAGATGACCCCAGCCAGGTGACTATCTAGCCTCTTCTTGAATACCTCCAAGCTAGGTGATAGCACCACCTCTCCTGGAAGCCCATTCCAGATCCTGACCATGTAGTGAGCATGTTTGTTATTACCCTGAAATAGAATAGTTTTCTGATAGCATACTGTTAAGTTACCAATAATTTGGATTATTAAGAAGTATTAGCTTTGCAGCTGAATACAAGGCATGACCTGTGGCCTAGCAATGCCCGCTGACCACAAGGCAGAATGATAGCTAAGCCTTTGCTTGTGTCAAGTAATCATTTTAACTGTGTTAAGCATTTTCTGAGTAAAATGCAGCAAGTG
>NW_005843224.1:195865-196208 GCF_000455745.1 Alligator sinensis
CGTGTCCTTAAGAAGTATCTACCACTGCAAGTTCTTGCTAACGTATCATAATGTTACTGTTACTGAACTTTTAGCTTTTAAAAAGTGCTAGTTCAGCTTAATAGAAATATGCTGTTATGAAGATCTGTGAAGCACCGCCCAAGTATTGCTTTTGTTAACCCTGTAGTCTTGCCTTGTTGTAAAAAGTATAAAAGATCGCCCCACCCTTTAGGGGGGGTCATTTTGCCTCTTTGCTGGCTTTATGGTCATTGTTCGAGCAAATATACTGCAGCAAAACTTTACCCGTGTTGTCTGGTTCCTATGCAGCTAGACAATGAACCCCAGGGAGTTTTCTCCCACCACA
>NW_005843224.1:197286-197834 GCF_000455745.1 Alligator sinensis
TATTTCAGAACTAACCGTAGGCGGACTGGTGCCATGTGGACATCCGTCAATGATCGAGGTGGGGGAATTGGCTTGGTCAGTACTTAGAAATACTGAAGCGAAGAACTCATGGAAGAGCTCTGCTTTTTTCCCCGCGTCAACCACCAACTGTCCTGATTTGTCCTGCAGGGGCCCTATGTTGCTCTGATCTTTCCTTTTGCCTGCTATATACCTGAAGAAGGACTTTTTATTGTTCTTGATTGTTGAAGCCAGCCTGAGCTCAAGCCCCACCGTGGCCTGTCTAACTAATTCCCTGCAGTAGCGTGCCAGGGAGATATATTCCTCCTTGATGGCTGCTCCCTGCTTCCATTGCCTATACATCTCTTTCTTTGCCCCCAGACTCTCCTGGAGTTCCTTGTTCAGCCAAGGGGGCTTTTTTGCCCCCTTACCTCCCTTCCTACGTAATGGGATAGACTCCTTTTCAGATCCAAGGATCACTCCCTTGAGATACCTCCAACCCTCCTGGACCCCCATTTGCTCTATGTTCTTGAGTTGCACCCCCTCACTAC
>NW_005843224.1:198081-205844 GCF_000455745.1 Alligator sinensis
TGGCTTGTTTTGGCTGTCTGCTCCTCCCAGCAGATATCTGGGTAGTTTAGATCTCCCATGACCACTGCCTCCCTCACCCATGTGGCGTCTGCTAGCTGCCCAGAGAATACATCATCTAGCTCTTGATCCTGTTGATCCTGTTGATCTTGATCCTGTTATGACAAAGGGGATCCTGTTATGACAAAGGGGAATGAGACAAGGGAGAAACAAAAAGGAAACTCAAAGTAAAGAGGGGAACCATGGGGGGGAACCCCATGCCCCTTTCACCCCTAGGCTGCGTGTCACCTGGGCTGGGGCCCATGCCTTCACCCCTAGCTGGGGTCTGTCTGATCCCCTCCAGGACCCACCTCTACCCTAAAGCTGCGGCACCTGCCGCCTCCCTGCCGGCTTGCTTGACCCCCCACCTGTCTTCCCTGGCATGGGGATTCCCCACAACCCCTACGGCCAATGCCATTGCTGGCTTTGCTACTGGCCCTTTTAATCCTCACCGGTCTTCCCCAGCACAAAGTTTCCCCATGGTTCTCGCTGCCACTGCTGCTGCCGACCTCACTACTGGCTCATTTGATCTTCGCCAGTCTTCCCAGCACAGAGATCCTCAGAGGCTCCCGCTGCTGCCACTGCTGCCGGCCTCTCCGCCGGCTCGTTTGATCTTCGCTGGTCTTCCCTGGCACAAAGATCCCCCACAGCTCCCAATGCCACCACCACAGCTGTTGCACGCAGCGGCTGGGCGTGCTCCACCCTGCGGTTCCCCACCGCTCCTCCTCCACTCGGCTTGCCCCTGCCTGCACTCATGGGACCAATTTTTATCTTCACCAGGTGATGTCTCTTCATGACGTCGCCCGGCTCCAGCTGGAGATAAGTGCGGCTGATAAACTACACGGGCAGTTTTCCTTGGCACGCCTCCTCATTCCCCTGGACTCCTGCAACAGGTAAGGTTTTTTTCTGTTTTTACTTCCCCTTGGGGTCTGCCTCTGGACAAGGCCTCTCCTTTGGTCAGCCCTGCATCTCTGGGACACTAAAGTCAAGCGCTTCCACCCTCCTAGTTATCTTACCCACCCTATGTTTAATAGTTTCATAGTTTCATAGTGGCTAGGGTCAGGAGGGACCTGAACAGATCATCTAGCCAGACCCCCTGCCACAGGCAGGAATGAATGCTGGGTTCACAAGACCCCAGGCAGGTGATCGTCCAAACTCCTCTTGAACATGCCTAAGGTAGGGGTGAGGACCACTTCCCTGGGAAGTTGGTTCCAGATTTTGGCCGCCCTAACTGTAAAATATTGCCTTCTGATCTCTGACCTAAACCTATTCTCCATCAGCTTATTACCATTGTTCCTCGTCACCCCAGGTGGTGCTGGGGAGAAAAGAGCTCTGCCTATTTGCTGTTGATCCTCCCTGAATGCTGCATGGTGAATTGGATTGATGGGTGGTCACTGTCCCCAAGGTGACCACGAATCTGCAGCTCCCCTAACAGGTCCTTCCCTATAGCCAACACCTAGTCCAGTAAGGCATTCCCTCTAGTGGGACCGTATACCTTCTGCGCTAGATGGAGATCCTATATGCAGGTTAAGAACCTACGTGAATGGTTGGATTTGGTGACTGCTCCTCCCAGCAGATGTCCGGGTAGTTTAGGTCCCCCATAACAACCACAGCCCTAGGCTGTACGGCCTCTGACAGCTGCCTCAAGAATTCCAAGTCTAGCTTTTCCTCTTGGTGTGGTGGTCTGTAGCAGACCCCTAAAACTAAGTCCCTTTCCCCATGACCTCCATGAATCCTAACCCACAATGCCTGAACTTTCTCCTCCTCTGATCCCATTTTGATTAGGGTAGATGTATAATGCTCCTTTACATAGAGAGCACCCCCCACCCCCTTTCCTCCCTATTCTGTGCCTTCTGTACAACCTGTAGCCCTCAATGTGTACCACCCAGTCATGGGTAGGGGCCTACCAGGTTTCCTTTAGCCCCATCGAAGTTATCTGCAAGCAGAAGTGTGAGTTCTTCCTGCTTGTTCCCAGTGCTCCTAGCATTAGTATAGAGGCACTTGAGCCCTCTGAATGGTGCCCTTGGTGCCCCCCCATTCTGATGCCCAAAGGGCCCCTTGGTACTCACCTGGGGTGTACTGCTGCATGTCTCACAGTTTGTAGGCTCTAGACTCTTTCCATCTCCTGCCTTTCCGTCCCCCATCATACTTAATTTAAAGCCTGACGTAAGAGGTCAGCCAACCTGTAGAAAAAAGACTCTTGCCTTTTGCGGAGAGATGAAGTCCATTACATCCCAGGAGGTCCCTTGCACAGAAAGTCAAAACCTGCATGATGGCACCAATTTTGGAGCCATGGGGTGCCTTCCCTGACACAGGTGATGTGATGCTTACTGCGACCGCTGACTGGGAGGATCAATGAGAAAACAAAACACCACTATGAGCAGAATTTGAACCTATGTGGGGAGACCCCATTAGATTTTAAGTCCAATGACTTCACCACTCGGCCAACACAGCCGGGATCTGGGTGGACTCTGGACTACATTAAGAGACATTTGGGTGGTTATCTTTCTGGGATCCTTTGATCCCAGCTGACTTCTTGCCCCTGGGGCGGGGGGCTGGACTCAATGATCTCCTGAGGTCCCTTCCAGCCCTAATGTCTATGAAATGTATGAAACCTATGAAATAAATAGACACTTGGGCTATGTAGTCCAAGTTTTGACTCCCATGAAAATAGATATGGGAACAACTTTTTTCCAGTGGTCTTAAATGATGAAGCAAAATTGGAGACCTAGGGGCAGGGTGGGGGGGCATGCAGGGAATGATAGGTCTCCTGTCTGGCCCCGATCCCAGGGCAGGAGTGGGCCAAGTCTAGGGACTGGGCTGCAAGGTGGGGCCTGAGTGAGGCTCCCTGCCCTATGGGAACCCAAGAGAAAAGAGAGTTCACACCCTCTGTGCCCAGCAGTGGGCACTTCCAGTGTGGTGATTGTCCCGTCTCACCTGATCCACCTGAGGGTCTTATCAGGGTGCTTCAGACCTGGATTCATCCTGCTGCTACAAGAAATGGAGCTGGAGATGGAGGGAGCTGGTTTTCTGCTCACAGCAGCTGGGGATGGCAGGATTCAAAGTCTCCTCTGGCCTCCCCTACAGTCACTTGTGACCCAGTTAATTCTTGCTGATTATTTGGGTTTTCCTCTGTTGCCCAAGCTGTGCCACAGGGGCCATTCACAGGTGCTTTCCCACTACCAGTCAACATGATTGGTTTCACCTGCTCTGTTCTTGACCTGGACCAGTTCAAACCCTCCTGAAGCAACCTGAGAACTTTAAGGTCCTGTGGGAGCCACAAGTGGGTTCTGATCTGAATGTGAATTCCCACTGACAATGACACTCTGCATCCCCAAAATCCTGCAATTAAGTGAACCACGAGCCTCAGCCTTCCCTGTCTTCAAATATTAGGCAGGAGCCACTGTCGCCAGTTCCTCATTCTCCCTTTCAACACCAGCTTCTCCCTCTGCTGCTGTGGGGCCTTGACTTGGACCACACCAGGGTGACACAAATGAACTCAGACTCCAATGTGGCCCCTTGGCTTGTAACCTGCCAATGTCAGGCCCACCCATGGCATGGCCAAGACAAGCTATAGCCATCCTATGAGGGATAATTTGAGCAACAAAGATTCTGTAAATCAGCCAATTAAGGTGATGGCCCCACCTCCTTCTTGGAATGAGCCTCTTCCTCCTCTGAGGTCACCTGGTCTCAGTGCCAGCTGTGTGTGCAGCAGAGGACTCAGCCTTCTGCAGGAAGCAGGGGCAGTGCGGGGTGGGGCAATCTTTAACCCCATATCATTCAAAGGAGGGGATTAAATAGCCCCTACCAGGGGTTAATGGCAAGTCCCTGAGCAGGAACATGAAGGCAGGAATAGATGCTAGAAGGATGCCTTGAAGAGTGACCCCCTGTGAGTGCCAGCTGGGGAGTAGGGGTGCCAGGAGAAGCACTGCTGGCACTTCTGGGAATGCCACTGGCACTTCTGGGTCAGCGGTGAGATCAGCGATGGGGGGACTCCGCCCCTGGTCAGCGAGATTGGCTGTGGGGGCCCCCCCCTCCCAGTTGTTGACTGGCCATTACAGGGGCATGTGTGCCCTTTGGGCTCAGGAGACACCAGTCACCCATGATGCCTGACATTCCTGGCCCTTTCCTTTGGGGCCTGTGAGACCCATGGGGAAGCAGAATGAACACCAGAGGAAGGAGTGCGATGCCTAGGACAGACTGAGGGTACATGTGTCTCAGTTTTGCACCCTCACCTTTCATGAGGTATTCTCTGCTGCAGGATGGCAGACTTGTGGTGGACCTGCTCCTGCCCTCTAGCAGCTGAGGCAGCACCATCATCTCTGTACCCATGCACTGAGCCCTGGGCTTCCCCATGAGGTCCTACTGTGGTGTATATCCCTGCCACATCCTGCCGGACTGACTTTTAAGCTGTTCAGTGTTACCCTCCAGTAGGTGAGGAATATGACTCCCTTTCTTCATGCCTCAGGAGCCCAACCCCATGGGGACGATGGGGCAGCTTCTCAGGAGTAAGGAGCTGGCTAAAGGGTGGGTTTCCCTTTCTTGCCCACATTCTGCCACAGGAGTCGTTCACAGGTGCTGCAGGTCAGCAAGGGAGTTTTGACCTGCTCTGTTTCCAGCCTGGGCTAGTTAACCACTCCTTAAGCAACCTGGAGACTCTAAGCTCCCTCAGGATCCCCATGCTGGTGCTGGCCCAACTGTGGACACCTGCTCAACAAAGCACACTACAGCCTTAAACTCCTGGGCTCCAGCAGTCTCCCAGCTTCAGCCTCCCAGACACTTGGATTACAGATACAAAGCCCTGTGCCCAGCTTCCCCGGGGGGGCTCCTGACAACAACATGGCCCTGTGTTGCCATATTCAGTAGGCATGTGTAAACCTTTGGCCAGACACTAAGAGGGGCTGGGCCCCATTTGTGGATTAAACATCAACTTTCTCAATTTGGCTCCAGCTTCATCACAGGAACATAGGCAAATACCCTTTCCACCAGCTTTTACCCTGAACAAATTTCCCCACTTAGAAGCAAGGCTTAGTACAGGGGAGAAGGTGCAAAACATGCAACCTTAAGGAAAACACTAGCTGGGGTCCACTATCTGGGAAGCCCCCCCGAAACAGTACAGTGTTTCCTCTTCTCATGAAATCACTGTTTTGTCCACTGCATTCTGGATGCAGGTACAACACAGAGCTCCTCTTTGAGATTTCCAGAATTATCCATTGGCAATTTTATTGACTTGGAAAGAAATCTGAGCTGGAAGCTGCCTGTGGGACTGTGCCCTGTATTCCAACATCTCAGCTTCAGGAGTGAAGAGAAAGGCTTTTCAGCACAGCAGTCTCAACCTTTCTAGACTCCACACCCTGCCATCTTTTTTATGAGTTGAAAGGCTCTTTCTGAAGATGCAGGCCAAGAAAACAGCTGCTTTGCCCCACAAAATGGAGATGTGATGATGGGGGTTATGGGCAGTCACGCTGCGAGTCACTGTTGTAGAAGCTTCAGAGTTTGCAGGGTTCAGTGTGTGGAAATAAGTTTAACCAGGTCTCTTACTTGACTAAGAGGAGAGACAAAGAAAGAGAAAGAGAAGAGAAAAAGATGCTGGTGCTATGTGTTTGAAAATGTTCTGATAAGGAAAAACCTTCATGCCTTGTTTTGTCTTGATATATTAATCTCTGTGTGCAGATGTTAACCTCCTCCTTTCCGAGAACCAGAAACTGATAGCTGTTTCCAAAACACAATGTGTTTGCTGAATAAGCAAACTGCCTACGTGTGACAAACGAATAATCGATTTCTTCCTGTTTCTTCAAGGTTGCTCTGTCTGAACCATGCATCTTTTCTTGCTGTCTAAAGTATAAATATGCTCGTAAACTTATAGAGTTTAGAGTTCCTTTGAGAACCCTCCTTGTGATCACTTGTATAGCTCTAAATAAACCAAGATGGCTCTGTCAATTCTGATACAACCACAATGCGAAGTTTGATTTCTTCCACAAGTGGAGACCCTTTTAAGAGTCCTCATTTTGCAGAACTGCTGAGCTCCTGCTCTTGGAAGACCAAGGCTCCTATGTACAAGCAGGGATGGTCTGGTCTGCCTGCGCTATTTAATTTCTCAGTGATCAGTGGCAAGGTGCAAAGTTCCCTGCCTTCCTGCCCTACCTGCTCTTGCTCAATTTCTCCCTGTCCAGATGACCCCAGTGTGGGAGGGTGAATGTGACTCCTCGGCCTCACTCAGAGCTCATCTGCCACGACTTGAGATGGGAGAAATGATAAGAATTATTCCCTGAATGAGGTGAGATACCATTGACCACTCAGATAGTAGTTTAGCAAGTTGTTAAATTTATTGAGTGCTGGTTATAAAGTCTTAATTGGCCATTCTTATTCCACATTAGCAGGGAAAGGGTTTCTTCACTGCCCTGCCGAGCAGTTCTTTTTCTCTTTAACCAGGCTGTGGTTCCATCACTGCCTTGCCAATGCTCTCATGGCTTCCTCCCCCTGATTCACTTTTCCAACTTTGTCCTCCAGGCTCCCTGGACCTTCTTTGGCTGCCCTCATCACCTGTGACTGTCACAGGCCAGCTAGGTGCTGTGAGTGTATCAGCCATTAGGCTGCTGGGTTTGGGATCGAGGAGGTGAGTCGGGAGTGAAGTAAAGGCAAATTTTCTTATAGCTTAGCATACACCAGTTAACAGAAAGGTTATTGCGACAAACAGTACAGTAATAAAGAGCTAATAGTGAATAATAACAACAGATAGAATGACAAAGAGTTCCCACATGGGGTTGGCAACTTATTGGCAGTCCCTCTATGCCAGGTGCGCGCCAAGTTGTTCCAGCAAAGTCAGGTGTCCCCAATCAACACTGTCCCAGGGGTCACCAGGAAGGTCCCTTGGTTAGGATCCAGTCCTTGCTCACACTAGGAGTCTGGGGTCCAGGCTTGGTACAGCGATGGTCCTTCTGTTGTGTCCTTCTAACTAGTCACTTGACATGTGCGTTCCTTTATGCCTTATCTTATGCTAATCTGTTGGTTTTAGAGCAACTCACAATCTTGCCCTAGAGCTGTTACTCTACGGGATTAAAAAGTGTTAAAAATTATCATGAAAGGTTACTGCCTGAACTCGGGTTCACCCAATAAACAAATTACACCGCTTTACTTTGAGGTTTGAAATTAGCATTACTCTGCCCAAGCTCAACCCCTTGGTTTTTTATTCCTTGGATTCCTTGGAATGTGCTAATTATATTAGGTGGTCAGATCTTGTTATGGCTGACCTTTAAAAAACCTGTTAGATCTGCTAATCTTGTAGTTTGCTTATTTTTGGGGCTCAGTCAGTCCCATGATCAGTGCAAAAAGTTTGATTCAACACTTTGGTTAAATTGTGACAGACAAATTCCATTTGCAGGTTGCAAACTTGCAAGCTCTACGTTAGCTAATCTTAACTGCTAGACAATTGCCTGGATGTCTCCAAGAGCATATATATATCTTGACTTCAAAAAAGTCTTCGATCTGGTGTCCCATGATCGCCTCTTGGAGAAACTGGCCAATTGTTGCCTTGGGTCCTCCACGATCCACTGGCTGGAAAATTGGCTCCGGGGTTGGACCCAGAGGGTAGTAATTGATGGAAGTCACTCATTATGGTGTCCTGTGACCAGTGGGGTCCCCCAAGGCTCTGTCCTTGGACCCATACTGTTCAACATCTTCATTAATGATGTAGACACTGGAGTCAGAAGCGGACTGGCCAAGTTCGC
>NW_005843224.1:206307-212711 GCF_000455745.1 Alligator sinensis
CCACCAGGATCTGGGGGAACGTTTGTTCACCAGAGCGCCCCAAGGGATGACGAGGTCGAATGGTCACAAACTACTTCAAGATCGTTTCAGGCTGGACATAAGGAAGAACTTCTTTACTGTCTGAGCCCCCAAGGTCTGGAACAGCCTGCCACCGGAGGTGGTTCAAGCGCCTTCATTGAACACCTTCAAGAGCAAACTGGATGCTTATCTTGCTGGGATCCTATGACCCCAGCTGACTTCCTGCCCTTCGGGCGGGGGGCTGGACTCGATGATCTTCCGAGGTCCCTTCCAGCCCTAATGTCTATGAAATCTATGAAATTTATTGCTTATGATAGTAACACCTCTGGTTCTGGCCACCACATGAGACGCTGCTGCTCACTGGTCAGCTATTGGCCCGTAGTCCCTCGTGCTCATGTGCTCCTGTTCTGCTTGTCGCCCACCACATATTCCTCTCTGTCTCCAAGTGCCCCAAGGGCAAGATTCTGTCCCTCACCTGGCAGCCACAGCATCGCATTGATAGCTCATGTTCATCTTGTGGTCAGTCAAGCCTGCCAAGTCTCTTTCGGTCATGGTGCTAGCAACTGTAGCACCGCCAAGCCTATAAATATGATGTTGTTTTCTTCTCCCAAAGTGGAGCACCCTGCATTTCTTGACGTTGAATGCCACCAGGTTTTGGTCCGCCCACCTTGCGAGAATGTCCAGGTCAGCCTGTAAACCCAGCTTGTCCTCCAGTGTGGCCGCCTTCCCCCATAGTTCAGTGTCATCCATGAACTTTGCTGGTGTGCATCAGAGGCCTGAATCCAGATCATTAATGAAGATGTTGAAGAGTACTAGCCTGAGTACTGAGGCCTGAGGGACCCCACTGGTCACCTTGCACAACTTTGACTTGCTCCCATCAACTAGTACTCTTTGGGTTCCACCATACAGCCAGTTACCCACTCATTGAATCATGAGTCAGTTGAGGTGGCAGTTCCACAGGCTTGGCAGGCTTGGACACAAGGACGCTTCGGTACAGGGGATGCCTGATAGCTAGCCCCGCACTGAAGCACGCTCATGCCCCACCCAACACCTCCAGAGCACACTGATCCCAGTTAGAGCATCCCTTAGCTGTCAGGCTTTCCCTTGGGGCCCCTGCTGGCTGGGGCTGCTCTAACCAGGCTCCACACACTGCACACGAATAAAGTGTGGAGCTGATTGCTCCAGTGTTAATTGCTCCCAGGCAAATGTTCCAACAACATGCACAGGAGCAAAACTTCTGGAGCAATAAGAGGCAGAGTTTTTTCATGTGCATGAATAACATGTATAGGCACACCCACTGTGAAGTTTCATCCCATAATTTAGACCCACGTGTAGAGGGATAAAACCTAAGGGAGTCTCCAGCAGGGCAGTTCACTTGAGGCCTCAGTCCCACCCATTCTTGCTCCCTTTTTTTCACAAGAAGAAAGAATTTTCCTTCCACCCCTGTCTCCCCTGCAGCTCTGGCCTCAGTACAGCAGTGAGGTATTCTCTATTCGTTCCCTTTTCTTTCCTTGTTTTACATCTGGTGTATGTGCTCTCTCATTCTCTACCAGGTAGAGGGCAGATTCAGACTCTGGTTTCAACCTTTCAGTCTTTACTAGATTCTTCAATTGGACCATCCTGAACCTTTTGGATGCCCATGGCCTGTACTGTTAGTCTTCTCCTACCTCCCATTAGAGATATCACCCAAAAACTGTTTAATTTCCAACCCTTCTGAACATTTTCCCACTTGCTTGGTGGCAGGAACCTCCCCAGTAAACGTGAACTTATCCTGCAGCTCCATTCTCCATATGAATACCTGGACACCAATACTACAGACATACAGGACTGCTAGGGTGAACTAAGCAAGGCTTCTTGCCCAGAAGTGAATGAGCCTCTGGTGAGGCATTGGGAAAATAAGGAGGCTGCCTAAAGGCCAGAAGCAGGGAGTGGGGAATATTGTTCTCAGGTATGCTCCTTCTTGAGCACATGCTGCCATTGTTTGATGATCCTTTCTAGCGGTTCAAGTATCAGATGTCAGGTGACAACTACGACTGTCAAGTCAGTGGGCAGCTCGTTCCCTTTGCACTTGGTTGCTGTAGGTTAGTTTGGCAGCTCTTTGAAAGATACAACCTATATTTCAGCTAGAAGCTTAAGTAAGGTGTGCATTAAAATCATGCTGAGGTTAGGCTGAATAGGCCTTATGACGAGAGCCATGGAACTCTACTGCCTGGAAAAGCGCAGACTCAGGGGGGACCTGGTGGCTGCCTATAAGTACATCAGGGGTGTGCATCAGTATCTGGGGGAACGCCTGTTCATCAGAGCGCCCTAAGGGATGACAAGGTCAAATGGTCACAAACTCCTCCAAGACCATTTCTGGCTAGACATAAGGAAGACCTTCTTTACTGTTTGAGCCCCCAAAGCCTGAAAGAGACTGCCACCAGAGATGGTTAAAGCACCTGCTTTGGAGTCCTTTAGGTGTCAATAGGACATTTATCTTGCTGGGATCCTGTGACCCCAGCTAACTTCCTGCCCCTGGGGCAGGGGGCTGGACTCGACGCTCTGAGGTCCCTTCCAGCCTTAATGTCTATGAAATCTATGAGACTAGTTGGCCTATAGTTACCCAGATCCTCCTTCCTCCCATTCTTGAAAATAGGGACTATATTGGCCCTTTTCCAATCCTCTGGGAGCTGTCTTGAGTGCCACGAGTGCTCAAACAGCCATGCCAGTGGTTCTGCTATGACACTGGCCAATTCCTCAGCACACTTGGATGAAGATCATCTGGGCCTGCTGACTTGAACACATCTAGCCCCTCCAAATGTCCCTACACTAGTTTGGCGCTAGCTGTTGGTGGGTTGGTGTCCCTCCTGTGCCTCTCTCTCTATAGTCCAATTAGGAGATCTGTCTTGATCTGTGTTCAGGAATACAGCAGCAAATAAGTCATTGAAGAGCTCAGCTTCGTCCCTCTTATCTGTCACCTATATACCAGAAGAAGGACTTTTTGTTGTCTTGAATTTTTGTTACCAGCCTGCGCTCCATTGCTGCTTTGGCCTTTCTAACTGACTCCCTGCAAATGTGAGCCAAGAAGGTATACTCCTCCTTGGTGACTTCCCCCTTCTTCCACAGTCTGTATGTCTCTTTTTTCACCCCTAGACTTTCCTGGATTTCCCTGTTCAGCCAAGAGGGTGTCTTGGACCTTTTCCCCCCTTTTGTGCGCAATGGGATTATCCCCTTCTTTCCCTGAAGGATTATGCCCTTGTGGAATGACCACTGTTCTTGGACTCCTATCTCACCAATGCTCTTGGCCTTCAGTACCTTGCTCACCAACTTCCTGAGCTCACTGAAGTTAGCCTTTCTGAAGTCCAGCACTTCTTCCCTACTGGTTATCCTTCCCCGCTTTCACCGTGTTGAGCCCCAGCTCAAGTCTGGGATCGTGCCCGGTATGCAAAAGCCAATAAAGATACCAGGGGTGAAAGTATAAAGATTTATTGCTAGCAATACAAGGTGCAAGCGGAATAATTTCACGTAACAAGCACACAGAGTCTTAATTCTAAGCATCTTTTATACAGGAGTATTGGACCTTCATAAGCATTCTTGTTTGCTAATTGGTTATAAGGGAGTGACGCAAGGAGTTCTTTACTGAGCATGTCTCTATACTTGTGTTTTAGGTATGTATCTCATTTCCATACATGTATGTTTCATTAGCATACTTTCTCCCCACCTAGGGGTGTGAATCTTAATATTTAAATCAGCTCTTTGCCCTAGTCCTCTGATTCTGCTTTTGTTTTCAAGCCTCCTTTATCTCAGACTGTCTCCTCCTTATCATTGCAGATGGGCATTAGTTACATAACAGAGACTTTTGCTTGGGCTATGTGTAGTGGTTTCTAGGTCAAACCTGACAATAGCACTGTCTTAGGGTGGAGTTAATGAATTTACTGTACCCTAATACAGATATACTGGGTGCATCTGCACAAGATGCATTACTGCACATTAGACTGATCTAATGCACAGTAAAGCATCAGCGTCTACATGTGTGCAGCAATTACTGCCCAGTAGATTAGTCTAATGTGATGTTTTCTAGTACCTGTAGACAAACTAATGTGCCAAAGCGCACATATAGACACTGACCAGGAGCAAATTGCTCCTCATCAGCCTAGGCAGTCGGGGGCTATAAGGGGTAAGCAAAGCTATCCTGGCTGCTGGGCAGCTGCCTCCCAGCCACATGGAGACTGGGACCCAGAACTAATTGGAGAACAATAGATTTTCATGTTTCCTCTTTGTTATGGTTTAAATTATTAAAAGTAATCGGAGACTAAAGTCACAATAGACCTTGCAAAACTCAAGTATTGATTTTCAGCACTTTCTGGGCAGCCCCTTGAAACGGCAAATAAATGCACTTATGGAACAAAAATGTTTCTCTACTTTGTCACGCAAATGGTCCAGGTAGTCTTCCGGCTAGGGAAAGCATGGGAGTTAAGATTTATAATACATTGTTTTATGTATCTGTTATTTACCTAGAACAGTATAGTTTAAAATGTCATTCCCCAAACTATCAGTCATTGTCCTATTTACCGTAGAATAGATGGATCAGGAAAACGGATAGAGATGTAGTCCTCTAAGGTAACACAGACTTACCAGAGCCAGAAATATTTCTTTTATAAAAATGTGATTATTTAACAGAAAAATGAAAGCAAAAATGACAACCATATGTATATCTAAGTACAGGATCCAATACAATAGCTACCTTATCTGTAGGTTTTCTATCTACTAAGTCAATATCAGGCCATGATCTTCTATGTGGGGCTTCAGCCTGGCCAACAGAGACACTCATCCAGTCCTGCCATCCCACAGATAACCACTCAGGCAGGCCTAAAGACTGGCTTAAAACCTTCAGTATGGTCTAACCTTCAGTCCACTTGCTATCACCAGAGTAGACAGTCAGGGTCAGTTGATGCTGCTTTTCCCCTATATAAACCCCAGCACAGAAACAGGAAGTGTCTGGGCAAGAGGGATCAACCTCATCTTAGAGTGCTTTGCTGCTCCCCCACAACAATCAGTCCTCAACTCCTCTCTCTGTATGATGTCCCACCTTTTTGATTTGGCTCATTCACAGACCATTGTTCTCCCCCTTACTCCTTGGTTCCCTGACCTGATTTATCCTCAGATCCTGCTCACCCAGCCCAACCCTGGTTAGCGCCTCAATCACCAAGTGGCTCCCAGCTACCCACATCCCAGGATAACAGTCAATGATTCTGCTAGAGTGTGGTGGCATCCTGGGGTGTCTTGAGATCTTTTCAAGGGTGCCATGGAGTACCACATAATATTTACATTGTTAGGTGTGCTAACATGATTCACAAAATAAAACAAAAGATTTTAAATACAAATCCATGTTTTTAAAAACAGTCTGACCCATTGTGGGTTTTAAGTGCTTTGCAACATAAACATTTCTCTATTATTTTTCTGTAGTCAAGAAAGTGAAAATATAAGAGCTGGTGTTTTCCAAATGGGTGCCTTGAGCCTAAAAAGGTTGAGAACCACTGTACAACCATTTTTTTGTGCTTGAAGTCTCTTATACCTTAGAAGCATCTGCAGGCCAGGTTCTTTGGGTGATATCTTTTATTAGATGGACTGAATAGTTGGAGAAAAGTTATTTGCAAGTTTTTGGGTGCAATCACCCTTCTTCAGACATAGGAGTTCTCTGCTGTTCTGAGATCTCCAAGGAATGAAAGAAGCTAAAGGTGTGACAGGATGGTAGTGAGAAAGTAAATAGGTGGAAATTAGGAAAACAAAAAGTAAAGAAGGGAAGGGAGGGGGGTAAACGAGGAGGAAAAAAAGCCAAAGGTAAGTAAGGGAGACTCTACTAGTAGTTTTCCAGGATAGAAAAGAGGCTGTCTGTGAAAAAGTAAATAGCTGGAAATTAGGAAGACAAAGGGTAGAAAAGGAAGAGAAGGGAGAAGTGGGGGAAAAGAGAAGTATAAGGCCGAGTCTGGCAGGTACCTGGTGAATCAGATGTTAGGCAGGTTGTAATATGCCATAACTCCAATGTCTATATTGAGTCTGTGATTTTTTGTATCCATTAGATTTATGAAGTGAAGTTCGTAATTTCATCTACAGAAGGTGTTTTGTAAATTCCCTTTGAAGATTAGAACTGAGAGATTGGAGAGGGAGTGATTGTCTTGTAAGAAGTGTGCCCCCACAGGTAGTTGGGTATTTTTGTCTTTGATAGATTTTTGGTGTGCATTCATTCTGGTGCACAGTTGTTGTTTGGTCTCTCCTACATATTTTCCATCAAGGCATTTGGTGCACTGGATGAGATATATAACATTTCTGCAGGTCATATATCTCTGATATATAAAAGCCCTTACTTACTTTGGCTCCCCCCCCCCCCCCCCCCCCCTCCCCCCCCC
>NW_005843224.1:214547-219289 GCF_000455745.1 Alligator sinensis
CCGGGACTGTAACTTAGGGGGTAACGGCAGCCCCTGCTGCTCCTGCAGGGTCTGACACAACAATGATCATGCACACAACCCCTCTAACCAACCCTGGGATGGTGGGAGAAGTGGAAGGAATGAGCTGGGCTGCAAAATGTAGCTCAGTCTGTGCATCTGCCTGCCCTTTCAGAGCATGCTGCTGGGAGAGTTGTTGGGCAGGGGAAGAGGAGGTTTCCATCACACGGGCTCCACAGGGGCAGGGGACATGGGGGAAGATGGCAGAAGTAGTCTCCATAGGAGAAGCTGCAGGTGCCACTGAAGCAGCTGGGGTAGGCGCAGGGTGCCAGTTGGGGTTGGAAAGCATTTACCTCTTCACACAGGGAGAGCTTGCCACACACTTCCATTGCTCTCACAACATAGTAGTATGTCTCAGCACATCCTTTGGGTATTACTGGTTTACAGGGTGTATATCTACCCTGCCTTCTTCCTTCCCCACAGCCGTGGGTTTCTGGCTGGCTACATTTTTGTGACTTAAATACAGGTGCACATCCATAATGGGCACATGTACATAGTCATATATGTGCCTAGCCAGTTCAAAGCCTAGTGCTCATACTCAGTCTGCCTGTGCACACTCACCTATCTACATGGCATGGGTCATAGTATCACTACTGGTGTACAAGTTCTACAAATGCCACTTACATTGTTAGAAAGCTGCCATGTCGACTAGCAGAATTCAACCCTGTGTCTTCTTAATTGATAATTTCTTGGCACCCACCTGAAGCTCCATTTCTGTCTACACTAAGGACTGTACAATTATAGAAGTTTGCAGTGATCTGAGTTTGCGTTCCACACCCCTCGAAGTTCCCTTAGAGGTAGGTCTCTTCTGGAAGGCACTTTGAAGGAGGTTGTGGGGGCAGGTGGCTGAGCTCCTCCTCCTGTTGTGCCTCTGCCTGGTAAGGAGGGGGATAAGGCAGGATCCCCACCCTCACCCCAGAATTGGCAGGGGTAGTGCAGTGTGGGATCATTTTGACATGGCAAATGATTCCAGTTATGCTACCTGCCAGCACTGCCAAAAGCAGATGAGCCAGGGCAAGGATGAGAAACACTTCACCACCACAGCAATGCTGCTTCATCTCAGGAGGCAGCACCCCCTTGCCCTTGTTCCTTCTCAGCCTGGCACCAGTGGGAGCATACCCAAAAAGAAGTCCCCCTCTCTCTCCTAAGCCCCCATCCCCAAGAAGCAGAGGCAGGCCACCCTGGACCAGTGGCGGAAAGGCACAGACAAAGGGGAGTGCATTCCCAACGCGAGCGAGATCACCTAGAGCATTGGGGAGATGCTTGCTCTGGATGGCCAGACCTTCTCCTTTGTTGAGCATCCAGGGTTCAGGTGGCTTATGGTGCTCGTGGCCCCATCCTACTGTTGAGCCCCAGCTCAAGTCTGGGATCGTGCCCGGTATGCAAAAGCCAATAAAGATACCAGGGGTGAAAGTATAAAGATTTATTGCTAGCAATACAAGGTGCAAGCGGAATAATTTCACGTAACAAGCACACAGAGTCTTAATTATGAGCATCTTTTATACAGGAGTATTGGACCTTCATAAGCATTCTTGTTTGCTAATTGGTTATAAGGGAGTGACGCAAGGAGTTCTTTACTGAGCATGTCTCTATACCTGTGTTTTAGCTATGTATCTCATTTCCATACATGTATGTTTCATTAGCATACTTTCTCCCCACCTAGGGGTGTGATTTTTGGTATTTAAATTAGCTCTTTGCCCTAGTCCTCTGATTCTGCTTTTGTTTTCAAGCCTCCTTTATCTAAGACTGTCTCCTCCTTATCATTGCAGATGGGCATTAGTTACATAACAGAGACTTTTGCTTGGGCTATGTGTAGTGGTTTCTAGGTCAAACCTGACAACCGGATAGTGAATTCTAACAAGTGGTGGTCACTAGCCCCTAGGTTACCCTGTATCTGCAGATCTTGCAGCAGGTCATCCCCTCTAGCAAACACCAAGTCCAGTAGCGCATTTCCCCTAGTGGGACCACATACCTCCTGCATTAGGTGAAGGTCCTGTATGCAGGTTAAGAACCTACATGAAAAGTCATATCTAGCTGACTATTCCTCCCAGTAGATGTCAGAGTAGTCTAGATCACCCATGACAACCATGTCCCGTTAGTGTACTGCCTCCGAGAGCTGCCTTGGGAATTCCAGGACTAGCTCATTGTCCTGGTGTGGCAGTCTGTAATAGACCCCCATGACCAAGTCCCTTTCCTCCAACCCCCTTGTATTCTGACCCACCGTACCTCAAATTGCCCTTCTTCTCATCCCATCTTGATTATGGAGAATGTGTGCTGATCCTTAACAGAGTGCAACACCCTCCCTTTTCCCCACTCTATTTCTTCTGTACAGTCTATAGCCCTCAGAGACTATTGCCCAATTCTGGGTAGGGTCCTACCAGGTTTCAGTTAATCCAACCGTGTGAAAGTCTACCATTTAGGACATAAGAGAAAACTTCTTTTACATAATGGTAACTAGAATCTAGAACACAGTGCCAGCAGAGGTGGTGCTGTTGCCATCCTTGGAGGTGTTCAAGATGAGGCTGGATAAGCACCTTGTTGAACTTGTTTGAGGCCAGTAACTTCCTGCCCATGGCAGGGGACTGGACTTCAGGATTTTGGAGGTCACTTCTGGTTCTATGATTCTATTCCAGACCACCTGGCCTTAAACCTAGCCTTTTCCAACCTGATATTTTACACAAAGTGCTTCATCCATATAAGATACTTCTCCAGACTGACAACACTTAGGGCAGCTTCTCAACCTGGGGAGGTGGAGGCATCTTCTGGTAGCCACTCCTGAGTTTAGCTGCACACCTACTTGCTGTAGTGTTTCCATGGTGTAAGGGTTAGCACCCTGGACTTTGAATCCGAAAATCTGAGTTCAAATCTCAGTAGAACCTGTTCCTCTATTGCTGAGCACCTTCCTTTCTTTGGTTTCAACTACCATGTTTCTGTCCCTTTACCTTTATTCCTCTTACATGTATTTTTTTTTCTAATCTGCTTAGTTTTATTAAAATAAAATATGAGAATAATATGTAGTAAACATAAAGCAAAGGTGCAGCATGAAGAAAAGACACAGCATTCATAATTCACTCTGCTTCAATGTGCTCCCCATTCCATCTCCCCTTACCCCAGACAAGTGTGACTTAAGTAGATGCCCATTGTCTATATCAAAGTATGAAAATGAAAATGCTGAGGCTAAAAAGACACTGGGGCTATGAGATTGGTGGTGTGGGGACTCCCCCCTGTTGGTGAGATTGGCCTTGTGGGGGCCAACTTCCCAGTCACTGAATGGCTGCTGGCGGGGCATGTATCCCCCCTGACTCAGGAGACACCAGTTGCCCATGATGCCTTACATTACTGGCCCTTTCCTTTGGGATCTGTGACACCCATGGGAGAGCAGAAAAAATACCAGAGGAAGGAATGCAATGCCCAGGATGTACTGAGGGTACATGCGTCTCAGTTTTGCACCCTCACCTTCTCATGAGGTATTCTCTGCTCCAGGAGGGAAGACTTGTGGTGGACCTGCTTCTGCCCTCTAGCCACTGAGGCAGCACCACCATCATAAACCCAGCATGGGTTTGTTGCGGGTAGGTCTTGCTTGACCAATCTCATTTGCTTTTACGACGAGGTGACCTATCAACTGGACAAGGGGGAAGAGATTGATGTCGTACATTTTGAATTCAAAAAAGCCTTCGATCTGGTGTCCCATGATCACCTCTTGGCAAAGCTGGCTAACTACGGCCTTGACCTCACCACGATCTGCTGGCTAGGGAATTGGCTCCACGGTAGGATGCAGAAAGTGGTGGTTGACGGAAGTCAATCATCTTGGTGCACTGTGACCAGTGGGGTCCCTCAAGGCTCTGTCCAAGGGCCTATATTTTTAACATCTTCATCAATGATGTAGACATTGGAGTCAGAAGCAGACTGACCAAGTTTGCCGATGACACCAAACTTTCGGGCAAAACATCCATACCTGAAGACAGGAGGGTGATCTAGGCTGACCTGAACAGGCTCAGGAAATGGGCAGACGAGAACCTGATGGTGTTTAACATTGAAAAATGCCAAGTTCTCCACCTTGGGAGGAAAAACCCACAGCATCCTTATAGGCTCGGCAGTGCTACGTTGGCTAGCACTATGGAAGAAAGAGACTTGGGTGTCATCACTGACCACAAGATGAACATGAGCCTGCAATGCGATGCTGCGGCTAGTAAAGTGACCAAACGCTGGCTTGCATCCACAGATGCTTCTCAAGCAAATCCCAGAACGTCATTCTCCCCTTGTACTTGGCCTTTGTGAGGCCACAGTTGGAGTACTGCGTCCAGTTTTGGGCCCCACAATTCAAAAAGGATGTGGAGAAGCTTGAAAGAGTCCAGAGAAGAGCCACGTGCATGATCAGAGGTCAGGAAAACAGACCTTAAAATGACAGGCTGAGACCCATGGGACTCTTTAGCCTGGAAAAGCGCAGGCTCAGGGGTGATCTGGTGGCCACCTATAAATTTATCAGGGGTGACCACAAGTACCTGGGGGAACGCCTGTTCACAAGAGCGCCCCAAGGGATGACGAGGTCAAACGGTTATAAACTACTGCAAGCCTGTTTCAGGCTGGACATAAGGAAGAATTTCATAGATTCATAGATTCATAGATGTTAGGGTCGGAAGGGACCTCAATAGATCATCGAGTCCGACCCCCTGCATAGGCAGGAA
>NW_005843224.1:220786-236096 GCF_000455745.1 Alligator sinensis
GCTTAGGAACACCGAGGCAAAGAACTCATTGAGGAGTTCAGCCTTGTCCCCCCTGTCTGTCACCAATTGCTTCTGCCCATTTAGCAGGGGTCCTATTCCAACCTGGGCCTTCCTTTTACTCCCTATATATCTAAAAAACAATTTCTTTACTGTCTGAGCCCCCAAGGTCTGGAATAGCCTGCCATCGGAGGTGGTTCAAGCACCTACATTGAACACCTTAAATGAGAAAATTGGATGCTTATCTCGCTGGGATCCTATGACCCCAGCTGACTTCCTGCCCCTCAGGGAGGGGGCTGGACTCGATGATCTTCCGAGGTCCCTTCCACCCCGAATGTCTATGAAATCTATGAAATCTATGGAAAACAAAGACACAGACAGAGCAGAAGGAGGCGTAGCACCCAGAAAAATCAACCAAAGAAACGGGAGGCTGGTACAATGACCAGTATACCTGGGTGACTGTGAGCCCTGAAGATCATAACAGACCAGCGGTAAAGGCTCGGTCTCCACGGTGGGCTATATGCTAGCAGCCTCAGGCCCAACCAGGGGAATAAGTTAATCACCTACTTTGAAGTGTTGAAAGGAAAGATGTAACAATATGTAGGATCTCAGAGGCAAAACGAGCAGGAGCAGAAAGGAGGAGTCTGAGGTAGGAACAGTACGTGAGGGGAGGAGACAGGACGAGGAAGAGAGTCATTGAGGCTGGGGGAGAAGAGCAGCCCTGTAAGGGCTCTGGAAGAAACTGCTCTAATAAAGACACTGTTTATATTAAGTAGGGAGCTGTTCCTTGCTTCCCCAGACAGGGTCACGTGAAACACTGCCTTACCTGCTCTTGCCCGATTTCTCTCTCTCCAGATGACCCCAGCTCCAAGGTGCACCAGTGTTTCGGACCTTAGATGAGCTGCAGCAGCAGGCAGGAGGACTGGATGGGGCAGGAGAACTGGAGCTTCCTTGTGCCCCAAGCACCGACCATTTGGGGGAGCAAGCTGCTGACTATTTGGTGTGGCAAGGTGGGGGAAAGAGAGAAACAATGGCAGCCCTTGGCAGAAGAGGGCAAGGGGTGTTGGAGCAGCTCCACCAGGCAGTGGGGGCTACACAACACCATGAACAGGTCCCCACAGTCCCCCTCGGTTAAGAATCACGGACCTAGACACACGCTCCCATCCCCAACCATTCTAGCCCAAAGCTGCTCTGCCCTCCACACACGCGGTGCCCGGTGGCTCTGGCAGAGACCTCCCCGGAGGTTTTCTCTGGGATTCTCTGCTCCTCTCAGCAGTAGGTGCCTTGCCGGCAGCAGGGAGAGCTGCCACATGTTACCTTGCTGTTGGAGGCAGACAAGTGTCAGGGGGAAACTCCTCGAAAAGGGAGCTCCTGGATTCCTGGCAGTCTTGTCTCAAAGGGAGAGAAAAGGGCTGAACGTGAAGCTGTGACTTCGCTGTCTTTTCAACAGTCACAAGTCGAGTTCCCGGCTGAGGACAGCAAGGCTCCTGCCTCCAGTATCCGAATGGATCCCCAGACCCATGCAGGTCGGAGTGCTGAATTTTATACCCTGTATTTACACTTGGAGAGCCTGG
The DNA here is from genome assembly GCF_000455745.1 of Alligator sinensis. Taxonomy (NCBI): domain Eukaryota; kingdom Metazoa; phylum Chordata; order Crocodylia; family Alligatoridae; genus Alligator; species Alligator sinensis. The sequence continues at coordinate 222,358 of NW_005843224.1, forward strand.
GCTCTTCTTCATTACTGCTACCTTCTTCGTCCTCTTCTCTTCCTTTTCTCTGCCTAGGACTGGTTTATTACAACTTAGCAGCTGACTGGGAATCCTGGGAAGTTAAGGTCCCTGCCTAGGAAACCTCCAGGCATTCCCCATGCAAGCTTGTATCCTGCTCCTCATGATTGTTTTCCCTTCAAAGTATAGTGTTATTTCCTCTGAAAGCACCCAGCCCTCACCACACCCGAGCACCAAGCTGTGGGGGAGAAGAATGGCCAAGGTAGTACATCAACCAGAAACAATATGATCTCCTTCAAGTTTGAAATACAAGCAGTGTGCGTGTCTGTGCTCTCTGGTAGTGAAAGAGCAAATGTGTTCTCCTGTTGTTTGCCTAATTCCCAGTACGCCGTCCTACCGGTGCTGAAATGTGGAAATGGAAGTCGAAGTGGAACGGGGCTGTTTCGCACAGCCCTAGTATTTACCACCTGCTGCATCGAGGGGCTCTCACCAGGAGTCCACGGACCATCTTGTTATGTGTTCACCCTGGGTGCATCGACAGACAGCGCTTACTGCAGAGCTTGCTAATTAGCTTAGCAGCAAACATCTCAACATGTACACATGCACCCCTATTAGAGCACAGGAAGCTAATTAACTCCACAGCACGGCAGTATTCATAAATATAATACAACTGTGCTCTGGAGTAGTTACATTGTGTGTGTCTGCGTGCGTGTGTGTGTGTGCAGCAGTGCCTGTGTACAAGCAGATGTCATAGATTTCATACACATTAGTGGTTGGAAGGGACCACATGAGATAATTGGACCAGCCCCCCTGCCGTAGTCAGGAAGTCTGCTGGGAACAAATGTTCCCAGCAGGATAAACATCCAAGCACCTTTTCAATGAGTCCAGAGTAGGTGCTTGCACCAGCTCAGGGTGGGGGTGGGGTGGGGAGTATGTTTCAGACCCTGGACACTTGGACTGTGAAAAAGTTTTTCCTCATGTCCAGTCTAAATCGGGCTTCCAGGAGTTTGTGGTCATTAGACCTTGTTATCCCTTGCGGGGCTCTGGTGAACAACTGCTCTCCAAGGTCCTGGTGCACCCCCTTATGTACTTATAGGCTGCCACCACATCTTTCCTGAGTCTTCTCTTCTCCAGGCTGAAGAGTCTCAAGTCCCTCAGCAGGAGGATGATGTCCCTGATTTTGTTTGAGACGCATTGGTAGATGTGTGCCAGAGTTTAATTTCCTTTGCCAGCTGCAGCATCTAATTGGTGGCTAATGTTCACCTTGTGCTCAATCAAGACTGCCAAGTCTCTTTTGGTCATGGTGCTAGTGACAGTAGCACTGCCAAGCCTATAGTATGATGCTGTTTTTTCCTCCAAGGTGGAGCACCCAGCATTTCTTGATGTTGAATGCCACCAGGTTTTGGTTCGCCCACCTTGCGGACGTGTCCATGTCAGCCTGTATCCCCAGCCTGTTTTCCAGTGTGGCTGCCTTCCTCCATAGTTTAGTGTCGTCCACGAACTTTGCAACTCCGCATCTGATGCCTGAATCCAGATCATTAATGAAGATGTTGAAGAGTGCTAGCTGGAGTATTGAGCCCTGAGGAACCCCACTAGTAACCTTTCACCAAGTTGACTTGCTCCCATCAACTAGTACTCATGGGGTCCAACCATGGAGCCAGTTCCCCAGTCACTGGGCTGTGAGATGGTTGAGGCCACGGTTCCCCAGACTTGGCAGGCTGGGACACATTGATGCTTTGGTACAGGGGATGCCTGCTGGCTAGCCCCACCCTGAAGCACTCTTATGCCGCACCCAACGACTCCAGAGCACACTGATCCCGGTCGAAGCATCCCTCAGCTGGCAGGCTACCCCTGCTGGCTGGGGCTGCTCCGACCAGGCTCCACACACTGCACACGAATAAAGTGTGGAGCTGATTGCTCCAGTGTTAATTGCTCCCAGGCAAATGTTCCAACAACATGCCCAGCAGCAAAACTTCTGGAGCAATCAGCTGCAGAGTTTTTTCATGTGCACAAATAACATGTGTAGGCACACCCAATGTGAAGTTTCATCCCATAATTTAGACCCACGTGTGCAGGGATACAGCCCCAGGGAGCCTCCAGCAGGGCAGTTCGCTTGAGGCCTCAGTCCCACCCATTCTCACTCCCTTTTTTTCACAAGAGGAAAGAATTTTCCTTCCACCCCTGACTCCCCTGCAGCTCTGGCCTCAGTACAGCAGTGAGGTCTTCTCTTTTCTTTCCCTCTGCTCTCCTCGTTTTACATCTGGTGCATGTGCTCTCCCATTCTGCACCAGGTAGAGGGCAGATTCAGACCCAGGTTTTAACCTTTCAGTCTCCACTGGATTCTTCAACTGGACCCTCCTGATCCTTTCAGATGCGCATACCCTGTACTGTTAGTCGTCCCCTACCTCCCATTAGCAATATCACTTCGAAGCAGTTTCATTTCCAACGTGCCAGGAGCCTTCCCAGTAAGCCTGACCTTATCCTGCAGCTCCATTCTCCGTATGAAGAGCTGGGCACCAATACTACAGACATAGAGAGCTGCTAGGATCAACTAAGCAACGCTCATTGCAGAGCAGGGAATTGGTCTCTGATGATGGGTTGGGGAAGTGAGAAGGATGCCTAAAAGCCGGCGGAACAGTGTTGGGGGGAAGATTTCTCTCAGGTTTGCTCCTTCTTGAGCACATGCTGCCATTGTTTGATTATAATTTTTAGTGGTACAAGTATGAGATGGCAGGTGACAACTACGACTCTCAAGTCAGTGGGCAGTTCATTCTCTTTGCACTTGGTTGCTGTAGCTTAGTTTGGCAGCTCTTTGAATGATACAACCTATATTTCAGGGAGAAGCTTAAGTAAGTTGTGCATTAAAATCATGCTGAGGTTCGGCTGTGTTTTTTTGATTTCTGTGAAAGTCACAGGCACCGTAAGGAAAGTCTGGAAAATTCACTGAAATGGGCACTTGGAATAAGGGAGGGTGCAAAAGCCCTACATGTACCAAGTAGGAGGACTTTGGGAACCAGTTATAAAAAGGAGAGAGAGAGTCTAAGCACTTGGCCCCATGGTGCAATGGTAGCATGTCTGACTCCAGATCAGAAGGTTGTGTGTTCAAATCACACTGACCACTGCTTCTTCCTTCTTAGCAGTTTCTGAGTTCCTGGCCGACTCTCACCACTTGTGGTGCTTTCTGTGCTGTGTTAGTGCTGAGGCTGTGAGCAGATGCCAAAGGAGCTCCCTTTTGCAAAACTAGTAAAACACCAGGCCTCAAAGCCTGGTGCAGATGGAAAAGTTGTCTGGTGTGATGCAGTAGTCTAGGAAACTTTAGAGTCACTAAGGGTGCATACATGCATACTAAGTTGACTTAAGTTGGCTTAACTGTCAGAACATTATTATTATTATGTGTGTATGCATGCTACAGTACCATAGATTTAGTAGATTTCATAGATGTTTAGGGTTGGAAGGGACCTTAGTAGATCATCGAGTTTGAGCACCTGCCCTGGGCAGGAAAGAGCACTGGGGTCAGCTGACCCCAGCCAGGTGCTTGTCCAGTCTCCTCTTACACACTTTCAAGGTAGCGGGGAGCACCACCTCCTTTGGAAGCCCATTCCAGATGATGGAAACCCTTACTATAAAGAAGTTCTTCCTGATGTCTAATCTAAATCTGCTCTCTGTGAGTTTATGGCCGTTGTTCTAAATCCACTCTAGATGGCCACTAGGTCCCCTCTTAACCTTCTCTTGTGGAGGCTGAAGAGATCCAGGTCCCTCAGTCTCTCCTCTTAGGACCTTACCTGCAGGCCCCTAACCATCCGAGTAGCCCTCCTCTGGACCCTCTCAAGGTTTTTCACATCCCTCTTGAGGTGCAGCACCCAAAACTGAACACAGTACTCCAGCTGTGGCCTTACCAATACCACATAGGGAGAAAGTATCACCTCCCCAGACTTTTTTGTGATGCACCTGCTTATGCATGATAGAGTGTGGTTAGCTTTACTGGTCATTTCATTACACTGATGACTCATGTTCGTGTTGGAGTACACTACGACTCCATGATCCCTTTCCGCTGCTGTGCTGCTTTGGAAGTCATCTCCCAGTCTGTAAGTGTGTTGAAGATTTCTTCTCCCTAGATGCAGTACCTTGCACTTATCTTTGTTAAACTGCATCCTATCTCTGCCCACTTTTCTAACCTGTCCAAAACTGCCTGAATCCATTCCCTGCTGACTAGTGTTTTGACTTTGCGTTACAACGTGGTGTTGTCTGTGTATTCGGACAGAGTGCTCTTCACGCCCTCATCCAGGTCGCTGATGAAGACATTGAGCTGCACTGGTCCGAGGACTGAGCCTTGGGGGACCCCACTGCCCACATCCTTCCAGATCAATACCGACCCATCTGCCACCACGCTCTGGGTGTGTTCCTTAAGCCAAGTCGCCATGTAATTATCTACATCGCAGCCGCTTAGTTTATTTATGAGAATGGGGTGAGACATCGTGTCTAAGGCCTTTTTAAAATCCAAGTAAATGACATCAACGTCTACTCTGGCGCCTAAGCATTTTGTGACCTGACTGTAAAAAGATACAAGATTAGTCAGGCAGGATCTACCTGCTATGAACCCATGCTGGTTGCCCTTTGGCATCCTTTTCCCTGTTGGACTTCCACAAATGTGGTCTTTAATAATTTTTTCAAAAGTTTTCCCAAGGTTAGAGGTGAGACTAACTGGCCTATAGTCACCGGATCCTCCTTCCTCCCCTTCCTGAAAATAGGGACTACACTGGCTCTTTTCCAATCCTCTGGGACCTGTCTTGAGTGCCACGAGTGCTCAAACAGTCCTGGCAGTGGTTCTGCTATGACACTGGCCAATTCCTTCAGCACCCTTGCATGAAGATGATCTGGGCCTGCGGACTTGAACACATTCAGCCCCTCCAAATGTCCCTATAGTAGGTTGGCGCTAGCTGTTGGTGGGTTGGTGTCCCTCCTGTGCTTGCATATCTAGTCCAATTTGAAGATTTGTCTTTTGTTCGTGTTCAGGAATACAGAAGCAAAAAACTCATTGCAGAGCTCAGCTTTGTCTCTCTTATCTGTCACCTACATATGTGTAGAAGTACTTCTTGTTATCTTTAATTTTGGTTGCCAGCCTGCGCTCCATTGCTACTTTGGTCTTCCTAACTGACTCCCTGCAAGTGCGAGCCAAGTAGGTATCGTCCTCCTTGATGGCAACCCTTTCATTCCAAAGTCTGTATGCCTCTTTTCTCACCACTAGTCTTTCCTGGATGTCTCTGTTCAGCCAAAAGGGTTTCTTGGCACTTTTGCCCCCTTTTATGTCCCCTTCTGTGCCTGAAGGATTGTTCGCTTGAGGAGTGACCACTGTTCCTGGACTCCTATGTCACCAATGCTCTTGTCCTTCAGTGCCTCGCTTACTAACCTCCTGAGCTCATTGAAGTTAGCCCTTCTGGGAGGTCTAGCACTTCTGCCCTACGGGGTATCCTTCCCACCATTTGCTGGATAGAGAATTTTAACAGTTGGTGGTCACTGTCCCCTAGGTTACCCTGTATCCACTGAACTCACACCAAGTCCATCACCAAGTCCAGTAAGGCATTTCCCCTAGCGGGACCATATACCTCCTGCATTAGGTGAAGGTCCTGTATGCAGGTTAAGAACCTACATGAAAGGTCATACCTAGCTGACTGCTCCACCCAGTAGGTCACCCATGACTACCTTGTCCCGTTAGTGTACTGCCTCTGAGAGCTGCCTTGGGAATTCGAGGTCTAGCTCATCGTCCTGGTGTGGCAGTCTGTAATAGACCCCCACGACCAAGTCCCTTTCCCCCAACCCCCTTGTATTCAGACCCACAGTACCCCAATCTGCCCCTCTTCTGATCCCATCTTGATTAAAGAGAATGTGCATTGATCCTTAACAGAGTGCAGCTCTGCTCCCCTCCACCCTTTTCCCCACACTGCTGCTTCTGTACAGCCTATAGCCCTCAATGCCTACTGACCAATTGTGGGTAGGGTCCTATCAGGTTTCAGTTAATCCAGCCATAGTCTAGTCTAGCATTAGTCCAACATTCAAAAAAGAGCCTCTGATTCTGAATGCCTGAAAATGGAGACAGCCCACATGCCCAGCTGCTTTTACAAAGCTCTTCCCTGTGCAGACAGTGCTATTTATTGGCTGAAACTTTGGCCTGGGCTTCAGAAAAATGGGATTCAACTGCACTCTCTTTCCACAGGCTTCCCGGGTGACTTAAGTTACATCTCTTCACTCCTGTGTGTCTCAGTTCCCTCCTCTATCGAATAGTGTTGATGATAACTAGCTCTTAAGCAAGGTGCTTTGAGATTATCTGGTGAAAAAGCATGTGTGTATGTGTGTTAAATTGATAAAAGTAACAAAACCCACCCCTCATTTCATACAATTTTGAAAATCTCAATCAATAAAAATCAAAATAAATGCTTGAAAATAAACATCAATTTTAGTGGCTGATATTTAAAAAAAAAATCAAATTCTGCCAAGCCTAGTTAGAGAGGTAGTTAGGAAGATCATACAGTAATTACAGCAGCGCAGACAATACTCCAACATAGGGCAAAAATCACATGAACCACACAAACCGAGGATGACGTTACTCACCTTCCATATAACAGCCACATGTGCACAGCTGCTCAGGGTGACAGACTCGCAAGTCTCTCCCATACTGCCCTGCCCTGCTGTGTGTTATGGAGGTATAAGCTAGATTGTGTCCCTGGGCTGACTTCTGATCCTTAGGAAGCCTATCTCTCCTGCCCCTGACCAGACCATACATGTCCAGTGGAGAAAGCCTTGCAAGTTCAGAGTAATCACCTGGTTAGCAAGATAATGGAGATCCACTGTCTAAAGGAAAAGGCAATGCTGGTGGTTTCCAGCTGCCCTGAGGTCACTGTTGGAATGAGCTCAGAATAAGCCCAACCCAATCAAAGAATCCAGGCAATCAGTCCTTTGAGGCTGCAGGAAAGCAGGCCCCACCTGTAACAGGCTCAGATAGCAGCCCTGGGCCTAGCAGGTCCTACTTGAGTAATCAGGGCATCCAATGCCCTGTGGAGGCACAAAACATTGCTCCAGCCTTTAAAAGCAAGTCCCAGATGGCAGTAGAGTGGTTGGAGAAAGGCTCTTGACCTTCCTTGGCTTTTGCTTACCTGCAATTCTAGCTCTAACTCACTCCTGGCCTGCCCTGGGTTGTCCTAGGCTCCCAACTTACCTCGAACACAGGTCTTGACTTTAAGTTTACTATAGCCCTGGTTTTGATGCCTGGATCTCTGCAAACCCAGTTGTTGGACATTGTCTGATTTATCAGGTAACCTTCCTTTGGCTGCCCAGGCCCTGGTAATGATGCTTACCACAGGTTGGCAGGGTACGAAACAGAAACAAGGTTTCTTACAGGGGACAGAAAGAACACAAGAGAACAAGGAGTTGTCAGGCTAGAGCTGAGCATGCAAAAAGAAAACAGAAACACCTCACCCTGGGCTCTACCTTGAAGAAGTTTTCGGTCAGTTTTGTGGATTCGAGACCATATAATAATGGAACCAATCCAAAGAGTCACTGGTTGGGAACTGGTTCACAGCTGTGTGATGTGCTGTTGCTCCAGCAGCTTGGGGTAAGAGTGAGCATGCTGTTTATCCTGTCTTGCATGCGATAAGGGGTGCTTGCCCTCCTGATTTGGGGCTTGCACAGGGTGGGTGTCTTGTGGTTTTGGACATTTTCACTTTTGCCCTTTCACTTCTTTCCTCAACATGAGCTCCATAACTTTCAGTAGCCTCCGAATGACTGAAGGCTGCAGAGCGTTGTCTGGGCTTGGATGGCAGGGGGAGGTTTAGGGACGTGAGGGCTGGCTTCATGGCTCAGGGCTAAAGAGAATTCGTTTAGGAACGATGAGCTCAATTCTCACTGGAGCCTTCAGGATCATTTCTGTTCTCAGTGATGGCAGATGACAGACAAAGAAACAATGGTTTCAAGTTGCAGGAAGGGAAGTTGAGGTTAGGAATTAAGCAAAACATTCTCCTGAGGAGGGTATTAAAGCACTGGAACAGGCTTTCCAGAGAGGTTGTGGAATCTGCAGCCTTGGTGGCTTTGAAGACCCAGGTGGATAAAGCCTTCACTGGGATGACGTAAGTGGGGCTGGTCCAGTGCACTGCACCAGTGTTGCCTCCCCTCTGGACCTTTGCAACAGGTATGAAACTCTTCCAGCCCCAGTCGAGCCAGCACAGCTACCAGCTCCTGCAGGCAATGTAGGCTTATCCACAGCTACTGTCCCTGCTCTCCCTAAGACCACTCGTAGAGTGCCTGGGGGCACAGGTGGTGTTTTCCTCAATCATCCCGGTTTTGGGCTATGGGCTGATGAGGGAGAGGAAGATGGAGGTAGTTAACCAAAGACTGTGGTGCTGGTGTCATCGTTAAGGCTTCGGCTTCCATGATCACAGACCGCTCTTTGGTGAGAGAGGCAGTGGTCTACTGGGAAGAGACGGCCTCCACCTCACTGTGCTGGGGAGGAGACTCTTCTCAGCCAGACTGGCCGACCTGCTCCACCGGGCTTTAAACTAAGCCTGAGAGGAGATGGGGGGACTACCACCACAGCAAGCCCACTGGGCAAGTTTTGCAAATCCAGGAAGCTAAGGCACTCAAGGGAGCCCACCCTGACCCCAGCCCCAGAACAATGTGTAGGGAAATGGGACACTTACGTGCCTGTACACCAATGCCAGGAACTTGGGGAATAAGCAGGAGGAACTGGTCCTCCTGCGAAACAAGAATGACTAAGATCTCATAGGGATAATGGAGACCTGGTAGGACGCCACCTATGACTGGGCCACAGGTATAGATGGCTATACCTTGTACAGGATAGACCATGTAGACAAAAGGGGTGGGGGGGTAGCTCTCTACATCAAGGAAAGCTACACATTCCTGCAAGCCAACATTGGCACCCAGGGTGGAGGACTAGAGACTCTCTGGGTTAAAATCCATGGTGAACATGGCACAGGGGACACAATGGTGGGAGTCTTCTACAGACCTCCTAGCCAGGATCAAGAGCTCGACCAGGAATTTGCCAGGGAACTGGCTGAGGTTGCATGCTCCCAGTGCATGGTTGTCATGTGAGATTTTAACTACCCATATATCTCATGGGAAGAGCACTCAGCCAAATCTGAATGGTTGCAAAGCTTCCTCATGTGTGGATGAGCTCTATCTGACTCAAGAAGTCTATAGACTGACGAGAGGCAAGGTGCTGCACGACCTGGTACTAGCAATGAGGCATGACTTAATCAGCAACCTAACAATTGAAGGGAAGCTGGGAGACAGTGACCATGAGCTGATCACCTTCACCATCCACTGTAAAGCTGGCAAGTGAGTCAGCAATGCAGAAGTCCTCAACTTCAGGAAAGTTGACTTTAACACCTTAAGAGGCATGTTGGCAAGACCCTGAGGGACCATGACCCAAAGGGGAGGGGAGTTCAGGATGAGTGGTTGCTCCTCAAGGGAGGGATCCTGAAAGCACAAGCAATGTCTATCCCCTCTTGGAGGAAAGGCAGCACATGGGCACAGCAGCCCCCTTGGCTCTTCAGGAAACTAGTGGACCTCCTGCGTCTAAAAAGTAAGACCTATAAAAGATGGAGGACTGGATCCACCTCAAAGGAGGAGTATTCTGCACTGGTCCAGACCTGTAGGGAGCAAACCAGGACAGCCAAGGCTGCGACTGAGCTCGAACTGGCTAGACATATCAAAGACAATAAAAAGGCCTTTTTTAGCTATGTGGGGAGCCGGAGGAAAAGCAAGGGTAACATTGGACCCTTGCTAAACCATATGGGACAGCTGATGCCCAGGAAAAAGCCAATGTGCTTAATGGGTATTTTGCATCGGTTTTTCACCAGCCCCAGGGCATGACCCATCTCAATACGGGATGAGACGGCCAGGATGAGGGAGAATTGTTGCCCTTTGTCGATGTAAACCATGTGAAGGAACACCTTGAGAGGCTGGACACCTTCAAGTCAGCTGGCCCAGACAGTTTACACCCCAGGGTACTTAAGGAGCTGGCAGGCATCATAGCTCAGCCAGTAGCATGGATCTTTGAGAACTTGTGGTGCTCAGACAATGTGCCTGAAGACTAGAAGAAGGCCAATGTGGTGCCTATCTTCAAGAAAGGGAGAAAAGTAGATCTGGGGAACTACAGGCCCATCAGCCTGACCTCTATCCTGGGGAAGATGTTGGAAAAAGTTATCAGAGACCATTCTTGAGAAACTGGCTGATGGCAACATTGTGAGGGACAGCCAGCACAGGTTTGTTGTGGGTAGGCCTTGCCTGACCAATCTCATGTCTTTCTATAAGCAGGTGTCATATCACCTGGACAAGGGAGAAGAGATTGACATCATATATCTTGATATTCAAAAAGCCTTCTATCTGGTATCCCATGATCATCTCATAGAAAAACTGGCCAACTGTGGCCTCAGCTACATCACAATCCAATGGGTGGGGGATTGGCTCCAAGGTCAGACCCAGAGAGTGGTAGTCAACAGAAGTAAATCATCGTGCTGCACCATGACCAGTGGGGTCCCCCAAGTTTCCGTCCTTGGACCTATACTCTTTAACATCTTTCTTAATGATGTGGACATTGGTGTCAGAAGTGGACTGGCCAAGTTCGCTGATGACACCAAACTTTGAGGTAAAATGGCCACACCCAAGCAAAGGATGGTGATCCCGGGCGACCTTGAGAGGCTCAGAAAATGGGTGGACCAAAACCTGATGGTGTTCAACACTGAAAAATGCAAGGTACTCCACCTTGGGAAGAAAAACCTGCAGCATGCTTATAAACTCGGCAGTGCTATGCTTGCTAGCACCATGGCCAAAAGGGACTTGGGGGTCATGATTGACCACAAGATGTATATGAGCCACCAAAGTGATGTTGCAGCTGGCAAAGTGAGCAAAATTCTGGCTTGCATCTATAGATGCTTCTGAATTAAATCCTAGGATGACATCCATCCTGCTGTACTTGGCCTTGGTGAGGCCGAAGCTGGAGTAGTGCATCCAATTCTGGGCTCCACAATTCATGAAGGATGTGGAGAAGCTTGAGAGAGTCTAGAGGAGTCTAGAGGAGAGCTGCGCGCATGATAAGAGGACAGGAGAACAGGCCTTATGACGAGAGGCTGAGAGCCATGGGACTCTTCAGCCTGCAAAAGTGCAGGCTCAGGGGGGACCTAGTGGCTGCCTATAAGTACATAGGGGGGTGCACCAGGATCTGGGGGAAGTCCTGTTCACCAGAGTGCCCCAAGCGATGACAAGGTCAAATGGTCACAAACTCCTCCATGACTCTTTCAGGCTGGACGTAAGGAAGAAGTTCTTTACTGTCTGAGCCTCCAAGCCGTGGAACAGACTGCCACCGGAGGTGGTGCAAGCACCTACTCTGATTCTTAGAGTCATAGGTGCTAGGGTCGGAAGGAACCTCAAAGGATCATTGAGTCCGACCCACTGCCTAGGCAGGAAAGAGTGCTGGGGCGAGTTGAAGCCACTCCTCTTAAAGACCCCCAAGGTAGGGGAGAGCACCATCTCCCTTGGAAGCCCATGCCAAATTTTGGCCACCGTTACTGTGAGGAAGTTTTTCCTGATATCCAGCCTAAATCTGCTCTCTGTCAGTTTGTGACCATTGTTTCTTGTTACCCCAAGAGGTGCCCTGGTGAACAGAGCATCTCCGATCCTTTGCTGCATCCCCCTAATGAATTTGTAGGCTGTCACAAGATCCCCTCTCAGCCTTCTCTTGTGGAGGCTGCAGAGGTCCAGGTTCCACAATCTCTCCTCATAGGGCTTGTCCAGTAAGCCCCTAACCATATGAGTGGCCCTCCTCTGGACCCTCTCGAGTCTATCAACATCCTTTTTGAAGTACAGAGCCCAAAACTGGACACGGTAGTCCAACTGCATTCTGACAAATGCCACGTAGAGGGGAAGTATCACCTCCTTGGATTTATTTGTCACGCGTCTGCTGATGCATTATAAAGTGCCATTAGCTTTGCTGATGATTTTGTCACACTGATGACATGTTCATCGTGGAGGGTCACTTCCCGGTCAATACATGTGCTTGATATCTTTGCACCCTAGGTGCAGCACTCTGCATTTGTCCTTGCTGTACTGCATCCTATTGTGTGCTACCCACTTTTCTAACCTGTCCAGGTCTGCCTGCAATCGTTCCCTACCGTCTGGAGTGTGCACTTCATCCCACAGTTTAGTATCATCTGCAAATTTGGACAGAGTACACTTCACACCCGCATCCAAGTCACTGATGAAGATATTGAAGAGTACGGGTCCAAGGACCAAGCCCTGCGGGACCCCACTACCCACATCCTTCCAGGACGATACCAATCCCTCTACTAACACTCTCTGGGTGCGACCGCTAACCCAATTTGCCACCCACCAGCAAATGTCAAATGTAAATGTCTGTGTCACAGCCTCTGAATTTATTTATGAGAATAGGATGAGATACCGAATCAAAGGTCTTACTAGAGTCCAAGAAAATCACTTCCACGTTTACTCCTGCATCTAAGCATTTTGTGACCCTGACATAAAACAAAACCAGATTGGTCCGGCATGGTCTACTTGCTACAAATTCATTCTGGTTTCCCTGCTGCATTATTTTTCCCACTACACTCCCACAAATATGAACCTTCATAATCTTTTCAAAGACCTTTCCAAGGATGAAGGTGAGACTGCCTGGCCTATCATTACTTGGATCCTCTTTCCTCCCCTTCTTGAAAATAGGGAGCACATTGGCCCTTTTCCAGTTGTCTGGGACCTGATCCTAGTGCCACAAGTGTTCAAACAGCCATGCCAGTGGTTCTGCTATGACACTGACCAATTCCTTCAGTCCCCTCAGATGCAGCTCATCCAGGCCTGCTGACTTGAACACACCCAGTCCGCCCAAGTGACTCTGCACTGAGTCAGAATCGACAATTGGTGGGCTGGTGTCCCTCTGACGCCCATCTAAGAACCCATGAGGAGACTTATCTTGAGCCCTGTTCAGGAACACTGAGGCAAAAAACTCATTGAATAGTTCAGCCTTGTCCCTCCTCTGTCACTAATTGCTCCTCCTTGTTAGTAGGGGTCCTATGCTGCCCTGTGCCTTGCTTTTCCTCCCTACATACCTAAAAAAAGACTTTTTGTTGTCTTTAATTTGTGTTGCCAGCCTCAGCTCTGTAGTTGCTTTGGCCTTTCTAACTTCTAAGTAGGTGCGCTCCTCGTTGGTAGTTTCCTCCTGCTTCCACCGCCTAGATGCCTTCTTTATTGCCTTTAGGCTCCCCTGGATTTCCCTGTTTAGCCAAGGAATCTTTTTGGCTCCTTTCCTCCTTTTCCCTCATACTGGGATAGTCTTCCTGTGTGCCCGAAAGATCATTTCCTTGAGGAACAACCACCCTTCCTAGACTCCCATCTCTCCAAAACGCTTCTCCAGCAGTGTGTCATTGGCTAGACTCCTAAGCACACTGAAGTTAGCCTTCCTAAAGTCAAGCACTTCCACCCTACTTGTTATCTTACCCACCCTACGCTGCACGGTGAATTCGATTGATTGGTAGTCGCTGTCCCCAAAGTGACCACGAATCTGCAGCTCGCCTAACAGGTCCTCCCCTGTAGCCAACACCTAGTCCAGTAAGGCATTCCCTCTAGTGGGACCGTATACCTCCTTCACTAGATTCATAGATTCATAGATTCATAGATGTTAGGGTCGGAAGGGACCTCAATAGATCATCGAGTCCGACCCCCTG
>NW_005843224.1:236550-236828 GCF_000455745.1 Alligator sinensis
AGGGGAAGTATCCCCTCCTTGGACCTATTCGTCATGCATCTGCTGATGCACGATAAAGTGCCATTGGCTTTTTTGATGGCTTCGTCACACTGCCGACTCATGTTCATCTTGGAGTCCACTAGGACTCCAAGATCCCTTTCCACTTCCATGCCACCCAGCAGGTCATTCCCTAGGCTGTAGGTGTGCCGGACATTTTTCCTCCCTAGGTGCAGCACTTTGCATTTCTCCTTGTTGAACTGCATTCTGTTGTTTTCTGCCCACTTGTCCAACCTGTCCAG
>NW_005843224.1:239819-243613 GCF_000455745.1 Alligator sinensis
TCCGCTGCCCCCTCGGCGTCTTCCTCGGCCTCCGCCGCTGCTGCTGCTGCTGCTGCTGCTGCTGCTGTCGCCGCCTCCTCCGGTCAGTCAGTTGGTTAAGGGGACACACGTGCGTGCGGGACACACGTGTGCCTGACTCCTCTCCTTCCCGCTGCTGGTTCCTGAGTGCCCGCTGCTGGTTCCCGAGTCCCCTCGGATGCAGCTCATCCAGTTAAGAACCTTCATGAATGGTTGGATTTGGCTGACTGCTCTCCCAGCAGATGTCCGGGTAGTTTAGGTCCCCCATGACAACCACGACCCTAGACTGTATGGCCTCTGATAGCTGCCTCAAGAATTCCAAGTCTAGCTTTTCCTCTTGGTGTGGTGGTCTGTAGCAGACCCCTGAAACCAAGTCCCTTTTCCTATGACCTCCATGTATCCTAACTCACAATGCCTGAACTTTCTCCTCTGATCCCATGTTGATTAGGGTAGATGTATAATGCTCCTTTACATAGAGAGAAGCCTCAGCCGCTTTCCTCCCTACTCTGTCCCCTCTGTACAACCTGTAGCCCTCAATGTGTACCTCCCAGTCATGGGTAGGGGCCCGCCAGGTTTCCATTAGCCCCCCACTAAATCAAAGTTATTATCTGCAAGCAGAAGTGTGAGTTCTTCCTGCTTCTTCCCCATGCTCCTAGCATTAGTATAGAGGCACTTGCGTCCTCTGAATGGTGCCTTTGGTGCCCCCCCATTCCAATGCCCAAAGGGCCCCTTGGTACACCTGGGGTGTACTGCTGCATGTCTCGCAGTTTGTAGGTGCTAGACTCTCTCCATCTCCTGCCTCTCTGTCCCGTCATACTTAGTTTAAAGCCCGATATAGGAGGTTAGCCAACCTCTAAGAAAAGAAACTCGTACCTTTTATAGAGAGATGACGCCCATTGCGTCCCAGGAGGTCCCTCACACAGAAGTGCAGATCACGGTCCAGGAAGCCACAACCCACACAATGGCACCAACTCCGGAGTGGGTTGACTTCCCTGACACAGGTGACGTGATGCTACTGTGACCGCTGACCAGGATGATTGACAAGAAAAAAGAGAGCATCGCTGTGAGCAGGATTCGAACCTGCGTGGGGAGCCCCCATTGGATTTCGAGTCCAACGCCTTCACCACTCGGCCATCACAGCCTTGATTGTCTCAGACTCTGGACTCCTTTAAGAGACATTTGGATGTTTATCTTGCTGGGATCTTTTGACCCCAGCTGACTTAATGCTCCTGGGGCAGGAACATGGACTCAATGATCTCCTAAGGTCTCTTCCAGCCCTAATGTCCATGAAATCTATGAAATCTATGAAATAAAGAGACACTCGGGCTATGTAGTCCAAGCTTTGACTCCCATGAAAACTAACACAATACCAATTGATGAAGCATTACACAGGGACAATGTGGCTGCACAGAGATCCACCCGCTTGCCACATATCCAAGAGCAGACGGATTTTTGCCAGTTAGGTCAAAAGCAGGCGGTCACACGCCAAGGTGCTGGGACTGCCAGGTGTCACAACCCAATTAAACAGTGCCCATGCCACTAACAAGAGATACCATTCAGACCATCCTCATTTTGCACACAGTAGTCAATTGAGGGTTAAAAGAAATCCTTGCCAGAAACTCCTGAAACAAAACCTGGAGGGAGAACTGTAAGTAATTGGTCAGCTGAAATAAAATCCGAGCGAAAACTGTATATAATTGGTCAAGAAACAAGCTTAGGCCCCTCACACGTAACAGACAGAAAACCTGACCCACTGCCTTGTAACCTGATAGCACAAAGAGCTGCTGTTTTGCCAAAAAATTAAAGATTCCACTTAGCAGCTCATCATTGGATACCTCCATTAGATACCTCTGTCTATAAATAGTTTAGGAGTTTCCGCCCAAGTCGGAGAACTCTGGGGAAATCTCAGAGGAGAAACCTGATCTCATCACCAGAGTGACTTGGTGGATTGATGAACCACTAATGACTCCCCGTCACCGTTAATCTTGACGTATAAAGCCCTGCAGGCTCGATAGCTCGTTTTTTTTCGGCGCCTCGTTCATCATTGCTTAACTGTAACCTGACCTCGTATGCTCAACTGTAACCGAAGCAACTGTAACGGAACAAAGGCTCAGCCTGTGTCGCACGTCACTATCTGGGCGACGTAAGTAAACAATCTCCTGCAACCAACACGCGTCTGTGCCTGGTTAATTTCACTCCATCCATTAATTACCCACCTGTCAAGTCAAAAATCTAAACACTCCGGTGAGAGTCAGGACTCAGCTGCCGGCGGCTGCTCTGATTCTTGACACCAGGCATTGGAAGATTGTGATGGTCACATGCGTGTGTCCCCCCTTCTCCCCGAGTGGAACCAGCAGGGGAAAGAGGGCAGGGCACACCAGAAGGGTGCAAGCCAGGTTCTACCGAGACTTGAAATCAGATCGCTGGATTCAGAGCCCAGTATGCACACCTTTACACCATGGAACCCTGCCCTGATTTAGGAGGGGGGGGCACAGCATGGTGGAGCCTTTGCAGAGGCCATCTGCCCAGGTCGGCAGATCAGGGTTTAATTCCCAGCCAGTGCGCTTTTGCTCCCCTTTCCGCTTACCTGCCTCTGCATCTCGTCTTTAGTCAGGAAGGGCACGACTGCCCTGAGACGTACCTGGGACAAACCAGATGGACAGGTCAGCAGCCCCTGTGACCTGAGGCGCCCTGAATGCAGCTAAGAGGGCCAGGTGGTGCTCTTCCCCCTGCCATGACTGCACCCCCAGGCAACCAGGGCCCCCGCTACGCCACTGAAGGCAACCAGGGCTCTGGAAGACCTTGGCAGCTCCTCCCTGCTCACAGGCATGGCAAGTCCCATGGGCTCGGGCTCTCATCCTCTAAGCACAGAAAACCACCCACCAGCCAGCACGCCGCAACACTTTCCCCCAACCAGAGCACAGCCAGGCCCTGCCTTCCTGAAACCTGCCACGGCGCACCAAGGGCAAGGGCACCTGCCAGATTTTCCATTTGGCACCAGGATTTCCTAAAGAACAGGGGCTCCACACCTTCCCAGTGTGGCAGAAATGCCCCGTCGGTGCCCCTCTCCAGAGATCTGTCTCAGCCAGCCCAAGAGGCTGCTGTTGAATCTCTCACAGCGGGGATCTCGCTCCTTGTCTGCAGACAAAAGCCTGGCGCCTGGGAGGCGATGCTCTGGTCACCTGGGCAGGGGGGGGAAGACCCGGCCCTGCGCGCGGGCCCAGGTAGCCAGGGATGCTTTGCAGATTGGACGGTTTGTAGCCAGTATTGGCAGCTTCGATTGGACCGGCTGCTGAGGTCAGTGAACCTGGCTCTCTCCTCATCACCGCATGCTGCAAGAGTGCCCTGCCTCCAGAGGAAACAACAAGCACCTCTGGATGATGCGAGTGAGTAACCTACTCGAGATCCGATCAGATATTTAGCTTCAGTAACTCAGATGCGTGTTCAAACGGCTACCTCAGCCACCCTGGTTTGCTCTATGGGATTCCTCTGATATTCCTGTAAGATTTCTATGATATTGCTCTACCTTTTACCCTGTTTCCGCCCTACCCCTGTAACCAATAAAGTTCTCCTTTGTGACCGGTGTGGGAGACTTATTGAGGGGTGGGTCCAAATTATGCCAAGGAGGCCCCTTAGGTCGGTGGACTAAGGGAGGCTTCCTAATAAGCCCCTGACTTGGGGAAGTGCCCCAAGTGCTTGTATTGGGTCTAGCACCCATTGGACGATCAGGCCTGTGTTTTCCAAGGTGCACAGAGCCAGAAGTGAGTCCAGAGCCT
>NW_005843224.1:249722-260043 GCF_000455745.1 Alligator sinensis
GGGGGGCTCCACACCCCGGCGCCCCCCCCTCCGGCCCCGCCACACCCGCCACCCGAGACCCTGCGGGATGTGGAACCAATGCGCACCAGGAAAAGGCTGCGAGGCCTGGAGGGAGAAAAGGAGCCTTTAGCAGCCAAGCCTAAAGCAACAAGGAAAGGATTCAAACCCATGCATTCAGCACACAGCAGACTAGCTGCTCATCACCTTCACCACTCAGCCACCTGGTCAATTCATGCTCCTGGAGAGCTAAACGTGGAGCCATTGCTTTACTGCAATTAAGTAACCGTACTATTGCCCTAAAATGGCCAGAAATTCGCTCTGAGACTATACCTCTCAACTTTACGATACCTACTTCATGGGTATCAGATGTAGACATGCCACGGTTAGAACACTAGAATGAAGTGAAAAATAAGCTGCAAAGCCTTGAAGCAAAGGCTCGGCAAGGCACTCAGTTAACTCTCCTTGCTCGAGAGGGTGGGCGAATCATCAGTCTAGCTGTCAGCGTGCCCGAGCCTTGTAAATAGTATGATGTAATCTGTACTATTCGTGTGTCACCAAGTGCTTCCTCAACTATGTAGCTAACCATCTTAAGCATCATAGTATTCTGCATTGCCCTAGTGGCAACAGCTAAATAGGATTTTAATCGTTGTTGTCGTAAATCTATTCATGCTATGCTAGTTAAATTTATAGATCCCTCTCCATTTCCTGATGTAGCGCATGTAGCTTTCGCATTTTAATTGTAGCTATCATAGTGCTTCAGCAAGCAAGGAGTAGAGTGTGACAGCGGAAAAGTGTGCCTGTGTGATAAAGGTGCTTGTTGAAGGCTCTATGAAGATTAGACTAAGTGTTTTTCTGTATTTATTTAGATATTAAGCTATATGTTGTTGCTAAAAGCCTAATTAAAGTTTAAGGTGTAGTGAATCTTTGTATAAAGTAAGGCCTAGTAAATTTAGCAAAGCCTTGAAGTAGTAAGACCCTGTGGCGTAGTTAAAATTACCTTATCAAAAGAATGCAAGGCTTTTACTATTATTGGTCAGTCTAAGGACAGCTGAAGTAAAAAGAATCTGAGTAGTTGTACGTTATCAGAACCATTCAGAAGCTTCAAATTGGCTAGAGTATGTAGAAACCATTCAGAAAGAAGATACAGCTCTGTGAAAAGGATTAGTTAGCTGTTGCCTGGATCAATGGGCCCGTGGACCTCGAGGAGCCCAAAGACTGCATTCCAGGGTCCTTCCCGATACCTGTTGGACAGCGCTGTTCAGTGACGCCTGACTTCAATGAACTTTGTAGAAAGAGAAGCTTGCTGTGCATCAGGCATCAGAGGGGACTGCCGATAAGTTGCCAATGCGAATTGCTTTTGTCTGTCATTGTTTGGTTTGTTAAGTCAATAAATCTTTCTTAACTTTCTACCCCCGACCACACTCTCAATCCCTGAACCCTCCACAGGCAGCTAGGACAAATGGCATTTGTGGGCAGCCCTTGGCAGAAAAGGGCAGGGGCTGGTGGAGCAGCTCCACCAAGCAGTGGGGGCAACACAACACCATTAACAGGTTCTCACCCAAGGGCTGAGAATCACGGACCTGGAAACATCCCCAACCATTCTAGCCCAAAGCTGCTCTGCCCTCCACACACGCGGTGCCCGGTGGCTCTGGCAGAGACCTCCCCGGAGGTTTTCTCTGGGATTCTCTGCTCCTCTCAGCAGTAGGTGCCTCGCCTGCAGCAGGGAGAGCTGCCACATGTTACCTTGCTGTTGGAGGCAGACAAATGTCAAGGGGAAACTTCTCGAAAAGGGAGCTCCTGGATTCATGACAGTCTTCTCTCAAAGGGAGAGAAAAGGGCTGAACGTGAAGTTGTGACTTCGCTGTCTTTTCAACAGTCACAAGTCGAGTTCCTGGCTGAAGACAGCAAGGCTCCTGCCTCCGGTATCCAAATGGATCCCCAGATCCGTGCAGGTCGGAGTGCTGAATTTTATACCCCGCATTTACACTTGGAGAGCCTGGGCTCTTCTTCATTACTGCTACCTTCTTCGTCCTCTTCTGTTCCTTTTCTCTGACTAGGACTGGTTTATAAGAACTTAGCAGCTGACTGGGAATCCTGGGAAGTTAAGGTCCCTGCCTAGGAAGTCTCCAGGCATTCCCCATGCAAGTTTGTATCCTGCTCCTCATGATTGTTTTTCCTTCAAAGTATAGTGTTATTTCCTCTGAAAGCACCCAGCCCTCACCACACTCAAGCAGTGAAACCACTGGTAATGGTCCCTTGAAGCCAGGGACCCAGAAGACAGGTTCGTGGGAAGGGGAAGATCCCTGTGCTCTCCCTGTGGGGGAGAAGAATGTCCAAGGTAGTACATCAACCAGAAACAAGATGATCTCTTTCAAGATTGAAATACAAGCAATGTGCATGTCTGTTCTCTCTGGTAGTGAAAGAGCAAATGTGTTCTCCTGTTGTTCGCCTAATTCCCAGTACGCCGTCCTACCGGTGCTGAAATGTGGAAATGGAAGTCGAAGTGGAACGGGGCTGTTTCGCACAGCCCTAGTATTTGCCACCTGCTGCATCGAGGGGCTCTCACCAGGAGTCCACGGACCATCTTGTTATGTGTTCACCCTGGGTGCATCGACAGACAGCGCTTACTGCAGAGCTTGCTAATTAGCTTAGCAGCAAACATCTCAACATGTACACATGCACCCCTATTAGAGCACAGGAAGCTAATTAACTCCACAGCAGGGCAGTATTCATAAATATAATACTACCGTGCCCTGGAGTAGTTATGTTGTGTGTGTGTGTGTGTGTGTGTGTGTGTGTGTGCGTGCGCACGCGTGCGTGCATGCAGCAGTGCCTGTGTACAAGCAGACGTCATAGATTTCATACACATTAGTGGTTGGAAGGGACCACATGAGATAATTAGACCAGCCCCCCTGCCGTAGTCAGGAAGTCTCTCGGGGGAAGAAGAAGTCTGCTGGGAACAAATGTTCCCAGCAGGATAAACATCCAAGCACCTTTTGAACGAGTCCAGAGTAGGTGCTTGCACCAACTCAGGGTGGGGGTGGGGTGGGGAGTATGTTCCAGACCCCGGACACTCGGAGTGTGAAGAAGGTTTTCCTTATGTCCAGTCTAAATCGGGCTTCCAGGAGTTTGTGGTCATTAGACCTTGTTATCCCTTGCGGGGCTCTGGTGAACAACTGCTCTCCAAGGTCCTGGTGCACCCCCTTATGTACTTATAGGCTGCCACCACATCTTTCCTGAGTCTTCTCCAAGCTGGCAAGTCTCAAGTCCCTCAGCAGGAGGATGATGTCCCTGGTTTTGTTTGAGATGCATTGGTAAATGTGTGCCAGAGTTTGATTTCCTTTGGCAACCTACTCTCCAACTTGTGGCCGTTATTTCTTGTTATCCCTGGGGGCGCTAGGGGAAACAAGGTCTCCCCCAAACCTTTCTGGTCCCCCCTAGTGAGTTTATAGATGGTCACCAGGTCCCCCCTCAGCCTTCTCTTGTGAAGGCTGAACAGGTTCAGGTCCCGTAGCCTCTCATCGTAGGGTCTGCCCTGCTGTCCCCGGAACATGCGGGTGGCCCTCCTCTGGACCCTCTCAATGTTGTCCACATCCCTCTTGAAGTGGGGCGCCCAGAACTGGACGCAGTGCTCCAGCTGCGGCCTGGCCAGTGTCGCGTAGAGGGGGAGGGTCACCTCCTTTGCCCTACTTGAGATGCACCTGTGGATGCATGATAGGGTCCGGTTGGCCCTGCTAACTGTCACCTCGCATTGTCGGCCCATGTTCATCTTGGAGTCAATATCAGTGTTAATTGCTCCCAGGCAAATGTTCCAGCAACATGCACAGCAGCAAAACTTCTGGAGCAATCAGCTGCAGAGTTTTTTCATGTGCACAAATAACATGTGTAGGCACACACACTGTGAGGTTTCATCCCATAATTTAGACCCACGTGTGCAGGGATACAGCCCCAGGGAGCCTCTAGCAGGGCAGTTCACTTGAGGCCTCAGTCCCACCCATTCTCACTCCCTTTTTTTCACAAGAGGAAAGAATTTTCCTTCCACCCCTGACTCCCCTGCAGCTCTGGCCTCAGTACAGCAGTGAGGTCTTCTCTTTTCTTTCCCTCTGCTCTCCTCGTTTTACATCTGGTGCATGTGCTCTCCCATTCTGCACCAGGTAGAGGGCAGATTCAGACCCAGGTTTTAACCTTTCAGTCTCCACTGGATTCTTCAACTGGACCCTCCTGATCCTTTCAGATGCGCATACCCTGTACTGTTAGTCGTCCCCTACCTCCCATTAGCAATATCACTTCGAAGCAGTTTCATTTCCAACCCTTCTGAACATTTTCCCCCTTGCTCTGTGCCAGGAGCCTTCCCAGTAAGGCTGACCTTATCCTGCAGCTCCATTCTCCATATGAAGAGCTGGGCACCAATACTACAGACATACAGACCTGCTCGGATGAACTAAGCAACGCTTATTGCAGAGCAGGAAATAGGCCTCTGATGATGGGTTGGGGAATTGAGGAGGATGCCTAAAAGCCGGCGGAACGGTGTTGGGAGGGAAGATTTCTCTCAGGTTTGCTCCTTCTTGAGCACGTGCTGCCATTGTTTGACGATCATTTCTAGTGGTTCAAGTATGAGATGGCAGGTGACAACTACGACTGTCAAGTCAGTGGGCGGGTCATTCTCTTTGCACTTGGTTGCTGTAGGGTAGTTTGGCAGCTCTTTGAAAGATACAACCTACAGTTCAGCTAGAAGCTTAAGTAAGTTGTGCATTAAAATCATGCTGAGGTTCGGCTGTGCTTTTTGGATTTCTGTGAAAGTCACAGGCACCGTAAGGAAAGTCTGGAGAATTCACTGAAATGGGCAGTTGGAATAGGGGTGGGTGCAATAGCCCTACATGTACGAAGTAGGAGGACTTTGGGCACCAGTTATAAAAAGGAGAGAGAAAGAGCTGAAGTGTGTGGCCCCATGGTGCAATGGTAGCATGTCTGACTCCAGATCAGAAGGTTGTGTGTTCAAGTCACACTGGGGTCAACCTCCCACTTCTTTTCTGAGTTCCTGGCCGACTCTCACCACTTGTGGTGCTTTCCTTGCTGTGTTAGTGTTGAGGCTGTGAGCAGATGTCAAAGGAGGCCCTTTTTGGCAAAGCTGGCCATAAAGTAAAACACCAGGCCTCAAAGCCTGGTGCAGATGGAAAAGTTGTCTGGTGTGATGGAGTAGGCTAGGAAACTTTCTTTTTCTGGGAGAGTGGACAGAGGCATGTCAGGTTCCCCGTGCTGGGTCAGCCAAGTAGCAAAAATCAGTTCAGTGTGGCCTTCCGCTCAAAGGATCCCTATTTGTGCTGACTGAGTCTCTTCAGTGTGATACATTGAGGGGTGAAGAAGAATGGGATTGAGTCCTGTCCCCTCATCCTCTGACATATCCTGCTAGGAGGTCTGTGGTCAGGAGAGCCCATATGATATGTGCAGAACCAATCTATGGCCTAAGGCAACCTACCACAGGGGTGTGGGCGGTGGGGTGGAGCAGGGGAGTGTACAACTTGATTTCTTTTTTCTCTAGAGTCACTAAGGTTGCATACACGCATACTAAGTTGACCTAACTTAAGCCACATTGGAGGATACACGCGTAAAGCTCCTTGACATAGTGGCAGCCATCTTGTGAGCTAAGTCGACTTCACTAATGTGACATACGATAATGCACTTCAGAGGTGTATTATCTTGCACCACGTTTAAGTTGACTTTGCTCCACATGTGTGTGTATGCTCTGAGAGTTAAATTGATTTGAAAAGTGAAGTCGACTTAACTGTCAGAGCATTGATATGTGGGTATGCACCCTACGCTACCATAGATTTAGTAGATTTAATAGATGTGATGTTCGGAATGGACCTTGGTAGATCATTGAGTTCGGCCCCCTGCCCTGGGCAGGAAGGAGAACTGAGGTCAGGTGACCCCAGCCAGGTGCTTGTCTGGTGTCCCCTTAAAGACTTCCAAGGTAGGAGGGAGCACCACCTCCCTTGGAAGCCCATTCCAGACAATGGAAACCCTTACATAAAGAAGTTCTTCCTGATGTCTAATCTAAATCTGCTCTCTGTCAGTTTGTGGCCATTGTTCCTAGTAACACCACGGGGTGCCGTGGTAAACCGAGCATCTCCTATTCCTTGCTGTCCGCCCCTGACAAATTTGTAGATGGCCACTCCATCCCCTCTCAACCTTCTCTTATAGAGGCTGAAGAGATCCAGGTCCCTCAATCCCTCTTCATAGGATCTTACCCCTAATTATCCTAGTGGCCATACTCTGGACCCTCTCAAAATTTTTCACATCCCTCTTGAAGTGCGGCACACAAAACCAAATGCAGTACTCCAGCTGTGGCCTTACCAATGCCACATAGAGGGGAAGTAGCACCTCCCTAGACCTTTCTGTGATGCACCTGCTTATGCATGGAAGAGTGTGGTTAGCTTTACTGATCGCTTCATCGCATTGACGGCTCATGTTCATCTTGGATTTCTCTATGACTCTAAAATCCCTCTCCGCTGCTGTGCTGCTTAGGAAGTCATCTCCCAATCTGTAAGTGTGTTGAACATTCCTTTTCCTTAGGTGCCGTACCTTGTACCTTGCACCTCTTTGTTAAACTGCATCCTATTCTGCTCTGCACACTTTTCTAACCTGTCTAAATGTACCTGAATCCTTTCCCTGCCCTCTAGTGTGTTTACTTAGCCCCATACTTTGGTGTTGAACGTGAATTTGGAGAGTATTCTCCATGCCCTCATCCAAGTCACTGATGAAGGCTATGAACAGTACTGGCCCAAGGACTGAACCATGAGGGACCCCACCACCCACTCCATTTCAGACAGATACCGACCTGTCCACCACCACCACGCTCTGGGTGCATTCCTTAAGCCAGTTCACCAATTCCAAGTAAATGACTTGAACCTCGACTCCTGCGCCTAAGCATTTTGTGACTTGGCCGTCAAAAGAAACAAGATTAGTCAGGCAGCATCTACCTGCTATGAACCACTGCTGGTTTCCCTTTAGCATTGTTTTTCCTGCTGGACTCCCAGAAATGTGGTCCTTCATAATTTTTTCAAAGGTTTTTCCGAGGATAGAGGTGAGATGATTGGAAGAAGGCCAATGTGGTCCCTATAATCGAGGTGAGATGATTGGAAGACGGCCAATGTGGTGCAGAAGAGAAGGCTGAGAGGGGATCTGGTGGCGGAAAGGAAGAAAAGTGGATCCGGGAACTACAGGCCCATCAGCCTGAACTCCATCCTGAGGAAGATCTTGGACAAAGCTAATCTCTTTAACAATTTCTTTGCCTCCATTTTTCTGAGCAGGGACCGGGTCATCCCCCTCACTGGGATCCAGGGTGGACTCAGGGGAGGCTCAGCCAGGCCCAGGGTCAGTGAGGACCTAGTCAGGGAACTTCCAGTGGGACTGGATGTGTTCAAATCAGCAAGTCCTGATGATCTGCACCCAAGAGTGCTGAGGGAATTGGCAGAGGTCATTGTGGGGCCCCTGACACAGCTTCATGAGCACTCATGGTGCTCTGGAAAGGTGCCAGAGGACTGGAAAAGGTCCAGTATGGTCCCCATTTTCAAAAAAGGGAGGAAGGAGGACCCAGGAAACTATAGGCCCATTAGTCTTACCTCGGTCCTGGGGAAGCTCTTTGAGAAAATTATCCAGGAGTACATCTGTGAGAGACCAGCAGGGGAGATTATGCTTAGAGACAATCAACATGGGTTCATTACAGTCAGGTCCTGTCAGACTAACCTGGTGGCCTTCTATGATCAGGTCACAAAATCCTTGAATGCAGGTGTTGCGATGGAGGTTGTCCTTGTGGACTTTAGGAAGGCCTTCAACACTGTCTGTCACCCCATTCTCATTAAAATGTGGTGCACCATGACCAGTGGGGTTGCCCAAGGCTCCATCCTAGATTCTATTCTTTCTATTCGCTGGCATGTCTGGAAGTGCTCCTGGCACTTCTGGCTGGGCAGTGAGATTGGCAGTGTGGGGACTCCCCCCGGTTCGCGACATTGGTCATGGGGGAGACCACCTTCCCGGTCATTGAATGGCTGCTGGGGTGGCATGTATCCCCCCTGACTCAGGAGACACCAGTCGCCCATGATGCCTTACATTCCTGGCCCTTTCCTTTGGGACCTGTGAGACCCATGGGAGAGCAGAACGAACACCAGAGGAAGGAGTGCGAGGCCCAGGACAGACTGAGGGTACATGTCTCAGTTTTGCACCCTCACCTTTCATGAGGTTTTCTCTGCTCCAGGATGGCAGACTTGTGGTGGACCTGCTCCTGCCCTCTAGCAGCTGAGGCAGCACCATCATCTCTGTACCCATGCACTGAGCCCTGGGCTTCCCCAGGGGGTCCTACTGTGGGGTATACCCCTGCTCCATCCTGCAGCACTGACTTTTAATCTATGCAGGGTTACGCCCCACTAGGCCAGGAATACGGCTCCTACTCTTCACCCCTCAGGAGCCCAACCCCATGGGGACGATGGGGCAGCTTCTCAGGAGTCAGGACCTGGCAAAAGGCTGGCTCCCCCTTTCTGGCCCAGGTTGGACCACAGGAGCAGTCCCATCACCAGTCAGCAAGGGAGCTTTGACCTGCTCTGTTTCCAGCCTGGGCCGGTTCACCCCTCCTTAAGCAGCCTGGAGACTCCAAGCTCCCTCAGTGTCCCCATGCTGGTGCTGACCCCAGTGTAGACACCTGCTCAATACGGCCCCCTGGGGCCTTGAACTCCCGGGTTCAAGCAGTCCACCAGCCTCAGCCTCCCAGACACTTGGATTACAGACACAAGCCACTGTGCCCAGCTGGGCTGCTTGGTAAAAACAGGCCCCTGCGTTGCCGTATTCAGCAGGCATGTGAGAACCTTTAGCCGGTCACTAACAGGGGCTGGGCCCAATTTTTGGATTAAACATTAACTTTCTCAATCTAGCTCCAGCCTCATCACAGAAACGTTGGAAATTCCCTTTTTCAGCCCCTTTTACCATGAACAAATTCCCCCACTGAGAAACAACATTGCAATAAAACAAGGCATATTACAGGGGAGGTGAAGAATATGCAGCCTTAAGGAGTCTTCATTTTGCTGAAGTGCCAAGCTCCTTCTCTCTGAAGATCAAGGCTCCTGTGTGCAACTAGGGATGGCCTTGTCTCTCTGTGCTATTTAATTTCTCAATAATTGGTGATGAGGTGCAAACTTCCCCGACTCCCTGCCTGTAAGAATATGTATGGATCTCAGAGGCAAAACCAGCAGGAGCAGAAAGGAGGAGTCTGAAGGAGGAACAGGACGCGAGGGGAGGAGACAAGGGAGGAGAAGAGTCATTGAAGCTGGGGGAGAAGAGCAGCCCTGTAACAGCTCTGGAAGAAACTGCTCTAATAAAGACACTGTTTATATGAAGTAGGGAGCTGCTCCTTGATTACCCAGACAGGGTCACATGAAACACGGTGGCAGCAGAAGGCCTGTGAGGAAGTTCAAGAGAAGAGACAGACCTGTGCCCCAGCAGTGATTCAAACAGATTGCGAGAAGCATGGAGGGACTGAAGCCCCCAGGACAGCTGGATTTCAACACAAAGAGCCTGGCACAGACACGGAAACATTGGAAGCAAGAATTCAGTTTGTATACAGAGTTAACCACGGGTGATTCATAGATTCATAGAAGCAGGGTCGGAAGGGACCTTGTAGATCTTCTAGTCCGACCCCCTGGCCTGGGCAGGAGAGAAAACTGGGTTCAACTGACCCCAGCCAGGTAGACATCGAGCCTCCTCTTAAAGACCCCCAGGGTAGGAGCCAGCACCACTTCCCTTGGAAGCTGGTTCCAGATCCTAGCCGCCTTGACTGTGAAGTAGCGCCTCCTGATGTCCAGCATGAACCTACTCTCCATCAACTTATAGCCGTTATTCCTTGTTACTCCAGGAGGCACTCGGGGGAACAAGGTCTCTCCCAAACCCCACTGGTCTCCCCTGGTGAGTTTATAGACGGCCGCCAGGTCCCCCCTCAGCCTTCTCTTGTGATGGCTGAACAGGTTATGGTCCCTCAGCCTCTCCTTGTAGGGCCTGCCCCGCTGTCCCCGGATCATGCGAGTGGCCTTCCTCTGGACCCTATCAATGCTGTCCCCATCCCTTCTGAAGTGGGGTTCCCAGAACTGGACACAGTACTCCAGCTGCAGCCTGACTAGTGTCACATAGAGGAGGAGGAGGATCACCTCCTTGGACCTGCTTGTGATGCATCTGTGGATGCACGACAAGGTACGGTTACCCCTACTGACCGTGTTCTCGCATAGTCGGCCCATGTTCATCTTGCAGTCGATAATGACTTCAAGATCTCTTTCTGCCA
>NW_005843225.1:0-11711 GCF_000455745.1 Alligator sinensis
AGACGTGGCAGGAAAGTATAGGGCGGGACATGAGAACTCATAAGGCTCCAAGGGCACCCCACGTAAGGCACGGATTACCAGGAAGATGGTGCTGGGGGTCGCGACCTGTTGCATCCAACCTATTCAGCAGTGGGGTTGGAATGTGTTTGCACCTGTGATCATGCAGGAAATACGTTTGAGAAGCACAGGGTTTTCTGGGGGGATATCTTTTTTTGGACTAACTCTATAGATGAGAGAGATCTTAGACAAGCTTTTGAATACCAAGTGTCCTTCCTCTCAGGTCTTAGAGAGAAGTAGAAACAGTCTAAGCTAAATGCCAGATAAAACATGACATGTGTAAAAGAAAACATGCACTTAGACAAGTAGACAGCTGTAAATTAGGAGCAAAAAGAAGTTCTCTCTTCAATATTAGAGGAGTGCAGTTGAATAAAAAGCCTAATTATGTAAAGAACAAAACCATTCAGAAAGGAAAAGGGTCCTTATTATCTGTGGATTATACAGAAGTTAGCAGAAGACATCAGTTAGATTGAGTCATGAAGTTATCCTCTATGGTCCATGGTGTTTAGTGATAACTTAATGATGGGTGGACAAGTGGGGCACAAACCCAAAGCAGTGCTTATGGAAGATACACTGGAAAGGATCTGGGGTGGGGAGGTCTCACTCTTCCACCCCCTGTCCCCCTCTGATTTAGTGTTCAGGAAAGTTATTAATTTTGGTTTCCAGATTCATCTTCTAAAAGTGTTTTGTAGATTTCCCTTGAGTATAAGGATTGTGAGATCAGAAATGGAGTGATAGTTCTGTTAAGAGTGTTTTCCCACAAGAGATTGAATGTGTCTATCCTTCATTTTTCTGTGAGAGTTCATCCTGGTGCCACAGTGATTGTTTAGTTTCACCCACATAATAGTTCCTGTGCAGGCATTGATTGCATTTGATAAGGTATACTACATTCTGTGATAGATATGCATAGGATCTGTAGGCTGTGGATTTCTTGTGAAGGCTGCCAATTGTCATGGCAGCAGAGACAAGTTTTGCTTTCATTCTTAAGCCTGGGTTACATACCATTTATTGTTTGTTGATCAGTAAGGAGTTTGCTCTTGATGACAGACTGGGTGAGATTTAGAATTTGTTTGAAAGCCAGGAGTGGAGGGATTAGGAATATTTCTCTCAGTGTCTGATATTCTTCATGCATAGCCTGCAATTGTTTTTTTGATCATGCTCCTTATAGATTCCAGTGTAGGATGATACGTGATAGCCAGGGGTGTGTGGTCAGTGGGGGTTTTCTTTATGTATTGCAGTAAATTATTGAAGGGTATGACAGTGACTCATGCAAAGCTGTCATCTTTTTCTCTGCTGGAGAGTCCATGCTGAGTAAAGGCAGTTTTTTACATCCACTTACGTTGCACTTATGTCTACAAGACCAGCAATTACTCTAAACATGCTATAAAACTGTAATCTATAGCCAGGTCCTCAGATACTTACTCTAAAGAGAATATTCATGGCAACCTCTCACAATGTAAAAACTGTCTTTAACCCCTTTTAGGAAAACAGGCATAAATAATGTATGTATACTGCAGACAAAGAATATGGACAAAAACAAACAACAATACTGTTAAAGGAATGCTTTTAAGATGGCAAAGTTGCCACTCAAAATTTAGGAAATACTATAATTAAGATTGCCTATGCAGTGTTAATTTGGCAACCTGAATTAGATTATGACGATACACCTGTTGATTGCATGATCACACATTTTTTTCTGCAGGAACTCTATTTTATTTAATACTTAGGGGGCATCTACATGAGATGCTAACTGCACAGTAGACTAATAACACTGCGCAGTAGCACATCACAGCACAGACGATGCTAATATGCTACTGTGCGGTATTATTAAGGTACTGTGCAGAAGCGTCACTAAAAAGGCGTTTGTTGGCACTACTGCACTCTGGTTATACAAGTACTAAATTAAAAGTTTAGTAGCCACTGCGCATTAATGAATGTGTAGACATGCCCAGGATAGACATCTCTTGGGAGTGACTCATTATTCCAGGGGCAGGCAAAATATGGCCTGTGGGCTGGATCTGGCCCTCCAGGCACTTTTGACCAGCCTGTAGTGCCCACCAAGTAATTGTACCCTGCCCAGCCCTTCTTCCCAGTCCTTCCCCCCACAAGGGTAGGAATGAGGTGCCCACATATGCCCCCCCAACATACTCTATTGCACCTCACTCACATCATGGTGGGTGGAACGGCCCAGCCCCACCAGTACACAGCTTCCAGGTGGGGCTGCTGCTGCCGCTGCTGCAGCCACCAAGGGACTAGCTCAGCTTCCCCAGTGTCCCACTCACTCTAGGCAGCAGATAAGGAAGTGGTGGGGGTGGGGGCTGTGGAGGAGCTGCAGCTGGGTAGAAGTGCAGACTGTGGGGCTGGTGCTGGCAGCAGTGCCAAGCCTGCACCCAGGAGGTTGGTGGCAGCACAGAGCTCAGGTGGGCAGGGTATGGGTGTGAGGGGGTGTGGGGAGCCCCAGCCACCACTAGCAGCAGCAGACGAGGGTGCTCAGCTTCCCTGAGTGAAACTCAGTTTCCTGCTGCACAGGTCCTGGGACTCTACTGGAAGTGGAGGGGAGCCCCAGGCCCCACTTCCCCATGGAGTCCCGGGACCTGCACGGCAGGAGGAGGGGAAGGCAGCCAGTTCGAGTGCCTGGAGCTTCCCTCCTGTGGTGCATGTGTGTGGAAGCTGCATGTGCACGGTGCAAAGCCCTGGCAATAGAAGCAGCCTGGATGGCTGCACTCGTCACGCCCATGCACAGCTCTGGCTGGAGCTATGCACCTCCAGGTGGCAACACCTGTGCTGGCCACAAGCACCCCAAATACCCCTGCCTCCTGCTGCTGCTGCAACTACTACTGCCTGTGGATGCTGCATGCCATGGGGGAAGTGTGGGGTATTTAGTGTATGATTTGATTTGATTATTTTCTGCTTCTAAGATGGCAACCCCCCTTCCCAAAAGGAGTCTTTCTGGGGGGCAAGGGGAGGGGCTTCTGGTGGCAAAGGTCAGGGGTTAGGGGCAGGACTTCTGGTACCAAGATGGTGACCAGGGGTCAGGGCAACTGTCAAGGGACAGGGCTACCCATATGCCCCTCAAAAGCTCACCAAACCTCGTTAAGCAGCCCTCCACCCAAAATACTTGCCCACCCCTGCATTTTTCCATGGTGAAAGATACTGTTGTCCATAAAAACCCCTGCCTCCTAACTTTGGGATATTTGGGGTTCTCATTTGTTCCTGTCACTGTCTCCAGATTGCAGGCTTCTTGCTCAGCCAGTCCATCTTTTCCACAGCTCTCAGTCCCATTTTCCTTTTATTTTTCACCCCATCTCCTGGGACAAAGAAATTCACAGGCAAGGTTCCACATCCAAATCTCCCTACTCTCTCTGTTGCATGTGTGTTTAAATCAGGCATTTTCCTCCTCCATACTGCTTAAGCATGTTGGAGGGAGACGCTCCTAGCTTCAAACTCTGGAGCCTGCCTTTACATAAGCACAGATCAACCAGGAGTAGCCATTACAAGAAAAGTTAAGCTTTGTTCCTGTAGCCCTGGGGTGGAGTCTGGTTGTTCAACTTCTCTCTGCACAGTCGTTTACATGCAGTCTATTTACGTGTGGGAGTTGTGAGCATATGAAGAATGCTCATTTGATTTATGGGGACAACAGGATAATCTAGCTGCACAAAGGAGTTTTGAGTGGTTGGATGTTGCCGAATGTGTATGGTTCATGTACAGACTGGTCGGGATCTCTGAAAGGCTTATGTGCATTCAGTATACACAAAGTCTTTAGAGATTTCAGCTGGTAAAATCTAAGAAGTCTTGACTCTCTCAAACAGAGGGTATTGAAAGACCTTGGCCAAATTTAGGTTCATTTTTACAGGGACAGCAAAGAGCATCTCTGATGCAAAAGCTACTTCCTGCAAAATCACAAGTCCCCATTTCAAATGTGGGGGAGTGTGGCAGAGCACAGGTTGTGCCTGCCACTTTAAGGGGTCTGAGCAGGTGGCAAGCAGCCTGCAGGTGGGGGAAGACCCAATCAGGGGGTCACATGTTAGGCAGGAGACCACCTGATTGGTGGAGAGGCTGCAAGCCTGCTTATAAGGCTAGGCCCTGGCAGTTGCTGCAGGGGCCTGAAGGAATGACGTCACCTAGCTGGAGAACTGCTGCTCCCAGAACAGCTTGGGGATTCAGGGTAGGAGCTATGGGGATAGAGGAGGTTCCT
Source organism: Alligator sinensis (assembly GCF_000455745.1). Lineage (NCBI taxonomy): Eukaryota > Metazoa > Chordata > Crocodylia > Alligatoridae > Alligator > Alligator sinensis. The sequence goes on from NW_005843225.1 coordinate 4,253, forward strand.
GGTCCAGGGACATGACCTAAAATTACACCCTACTGGGATTGGATCGTGTGATGGGGCTGCTTGTGGCAGACCAGTCTCCAGGAAATGCCACACCTGTGCCTCCCCAATGAAAGATGAGTATGGGGCTCTGGAAAGTCTCAGTGTGGGGGCATGGAAAGAAGCCCCCATGGGGGCAGGCACAAGGCCCAGCTAGGTCTGAGGATGCCTGAGGCCAAGTTTGGGCAGGCTGAGGCTGAGTGGGGCCCAGATAAGGGGCCGGGGGACTATTAGTGGCTTTGGATGCCATCTGCGAGGCATGGGACAGGGTATAAGGGAAGGTTTGGAGTCTTGTATTCCACCCTTGGCATCAGGGCAATTAAATGGGCAGCCTCCCACTTAGCAACATCTTTAGTTAAAACAAAGGCATGACAGGTGAGGCAGGTGGGCAGACTGCCCTAACCAAGTGGGCGGGCCAACATTTGAACCGGCACCAAGACAGCCCACTTATTACAGGGTGCTAGACCTTCTCAATAGACAGAATGCCAAATGGTTTTTATGTATGAGGAAATCAATATATTTCAATATATTTTTTCCTACATGTATTTTCAGAAATGCCTGAACTATTTTAATTGATTTAAAAAAAAAAAACAAAAACAAATATTTGAAGCAGAGATTTGGTATGGAAATTTTTAGGCCACTTGGTTAAAGTTAGGTAAATTATAACCAACCAAAACTATGGTGCTAGGCAAATTGTCAGGTAACCTAAATAATAGGCAGTGCTACTTGTCCCAACTACACTAACCACTCCTTTCCTCATCAGTGTACCTTTCCTTGTTTTTTATTTGGTTTCTTTTCAGTGGGAAAGTATAAAATGGAAGAATTACCACAGCCACTTTGGATATAACTGGAAAATCTCACCTTTTATTAAGATGTCTCATTCCTCTTTAACATCCCCACTGGTCAAGCTGACTTTAATCTGTGACCAGATAAGTTTTTTGTTCTCTTTGACAGAATATCTTTGGGATATAGGGTTTTAAATTTTTTTTCAACCAGCTTCCATGACTTTGGGAAGCAAACTAGCTACTCCTTAATTTTCAATGGTCGGATTACCATACATTACTTTTGGAAGGAGAGATGGACTGGGTTTGCTACATATGGCATGTGTAGCTGTGGTTTAGCAGCTGTGCAGTGAATATTCTTATTCGACTGATCCAAGTTTTTAGTAATCCTGCAATCAGTATAAAACTGGAAAACATCTTTCTTCTTGTGAAACATGAGCTATTTTATCTACTTTATCTGGTTTTGTCATTTGGTTTTTCATGACAAATAAAATTCAGATTCCTATTTGCTCTGCAGTCATTTTAGGAAATTCCCTCCTTTCTTATTACCCATAGGTTGCTAAATGGTGAAAGGGGTGGGGGAGGAGAGGAGTCTTTTTTTATAGTGCAGCTGCAACATATACAAAATGTAATGGTTCCTTCAGGAACTGCATGAGTAATCACCACTGTGGTGTCACCTTTAACTTATGACATTTCTCTTGATGAATTAAAAACTCTACTTAATAGTCAGCACAAAGGTAAATGCTCTACATACATATTCATTGTATATTTTTAGAAACGTTTTTGTGTAGTATAATGGGAGGGTGATTTGGGGATTTATTGTGAACTGAACATGTGGCATTTATTGTATTATTTTGCTGCAGGATTTTCCTTCTATAGGAGGATTCTAGGAATCATGCCACACATACCTTCCGCCAGCATGGAGGGGCAGGGCCAGGAGGATCGGGGCATGGCTAAGTCTTTCCTAGCCTGCAGCAATGTCCATCATCAATCCTTTGAGGCCAGAGATCTGGTATAAAAACAACCTTCAGGCTTCTCTTGTTCATGCCCAGAGAATGGAGCAGGCAACTATACAGATCAAGATCAGGAGAGTGTGGTGGTGGTCAATAGTTACCTTTGCATCTCTTTCTGAGTTGTGCTGTGCTTTCCTCACCTGCAGCCTGTTCTGTTTCTCACTTTTGTTTCTTTTCATTAGGATGTATAATATATTTCCTGGGAAATACCCTACAGCTCTTCAAGAACAATTACTTTACAGGACTCTTAGGAATTATTGTAGCACTTGTTTCTTACTTATAGGAAGGATCTCTTCAAATATGCAGTAACAGGAGCAGAGCAACACCACTGGCATTGAAAAAAATGTTATTCCTTGAGGGCAATCAACATTTGGAATTCTTGCACCTCTCAACCCAGCTGTGAATTTAGTCTTTCCCTATACAGCATGTGCTTATAAAACCATTCACGGGAAAGTATCCTGGAGACCTCTCTTCAGCCCAGAAGAAATAAACAAACATGTCAGGAGAATGAAAGGAGACGACATCCCCACAATATTTTGTACTGTGATATTCAAGGTGGCTCTAGAAATCAGGGTCACTCTCTGTAGCGGTATCACGATGTGCGCAAAAATGTGCAAAAATGATATGAAGTCATTTAACATCAATGTAGAAAGCTGAAAGGAGCACACGGAACCCTGTACGATCTGGAGGGAACATCTGGCACTGGGTGCAGAAAGCAGCATGCTGTAAATGTGGGCTCCAACTCAGACAACATATGGATCTGTGAAACTAGTAACAAGCTGTGTCACTCTTGAATTGGGCTTGTCAGCTACAAAAGGATTCATCAGACATATGACTAGACTTCTTACATGTACACCATGATCCAAAGAATCAACAGCTGCCTACTACTCTTCAGTCAGAGGTTGTCAGCCCTGACTTTTCCTATATTTATCATCTGGTATTAATGTAATTTGGAAGGAAGCAGATTCTTTTCCTTGACACTAATGGGGTTAGGCATTTCAACATACCGTATTCTTCCAAATATAAGGGATGATTTTAAGACATCCCCAATTTTTCTGACCATCAATTAAATTAAAAATCATCCAACTGAGATGCATTTACAAGGTTACCACCTCTGTGTATTTAATTTTTTTAAGTTTGTTTTGTATTTGAAGGAATACAGTAATTTGTACACCCTCCTTCCTATATTTATCTATTGTGAACAGCTGTAGCAACTAGATTGGAACTGAAGTGATACCCCATTCTTTCATTTCCTTCTGTCAAACAGCTCTCAAATTCAACCATAGTGGGTGTGTCTACACAAGACGCTTTACTGCACAGTAGCAAAATTTATTGTGCAGTGAGCATATGCATTTACACATGCACATACTTACTGCACAGTAAACCTCACAAATCATGAGTAAACTTGCTACCTGGGAATGCAAGTAGCAAATTTACTTTTGATTAGTAACAGTGGAGTAGCGCTCATGTAGATGCCTGACCAGTAACAAATCTGTTCCTGGTCAGCTGGCCACCAGGGGATGGGAGATTGCTCCTTGCCCCTTGGAGCTGCCTGCTGCCAGGGCGGGCTCTGCCACCAAAGCCAGGGGCACAGCCTCTGCACCAGGGAGCTCTGAGCCCCGCACTCTGAGATCACTATGGGAGAGCAGGGGCTGGGAGATGAGAATTCCCATCGTGATTGAGGAGCAGTGGGCTGGGAGACACTGATCTCCCAGCACCAGCTCCGTAGTTGTGGAGCCACTGCTGGGAGATCCATATCTTCATGGGACTCATGCTGGAAGATAAAGATCTCCCACCACTGGCCCCATGACCAGAGAACTAGCACTGGAAACTCCCTGCTGGTGGGGGCTGGGGAGCCTGTTCCCAGCTCAGTTCCATGAGCGTGGAGCTGGGCAGGGAACATGCTCCCCAGCCTCTGCCCCACAATCATGGAGTGGAGGCTGGGAACTGTCCTGGTCAGGGGCAGGCCTCAGCCCCATGCCCCGATCAGGTGATCAACCCGGGGTGGGGTAAGTCCTGCAGGTGTAGGTCCCAGCCCCCTGCCCTGATTTGCCTGTGGAGCACCTAGTAGCAAGCTAGATGTTAGCTACCTCACAAGCAGATTGGGGTAGGGGGCTGGGACCTGCCCCTCTCCTGCAGCTCTTTCTTAGTCCCCTGTCCCTGATCAGGTATTCAGGGCCAGGAGCTCCCAAGGACCAAGAGCTCCCAGCAGGCAGCCCCTGGGGGAAGGGTGTAATGTCCCAGCCCCAGCCTGGTGCTCCCTGCCAGCCCCTGGGCCAGCACCCAGGGAAAGCCTAGAGCTTCCCCTGGTGGCAGCAGAGTCCCATTGCAGGGCCCCAGGAAGCAGGAGAAGTTTGCTGCCATTAGTAGCCAATCTGCTCCCACTTCCCTGCATGTGTAGACACCTGCCTGGGAGTGTTTACTCACAAGTAAACTGATTCCGGATCAAATGCATATGTAGATGAACCCAATGAGCTCATCTACAGAAGCCGGTTAACTGCACAGCACCATAGTTTTCTATGCAGTAAGTATGCATGTCTACACATGCTCACACTTACTGTGCAGCAAACCCCCCTAATTGTGAGTAAATTTGATACCCACAAATGCAGTTATCAAATTTACTTGCAATTAGTTACCATGCAGTAACACACATGTAGACATGACCCAGGAGCAGGTTTGCTCCCAGGTCAGCCCTCCCACTAGGGCGCTGGCCTCAGGCTAGTCCCAGGGCTCTGGGCTGGGAGCCTCTCCTGCCCCAGGGCTGGGCTGCCTCTGGCAACTATGCCTCCGGCCTTTAAAAAGCCAGCAGACAGTTTGAGTCCTGGGGTATACCACTAGGGAGCCTAAAGGCACTGCAGGCTCCTGTGTTCCCCTGGGCAGGCAGCAGGTCAGGTGCCCCAGTGCTGCATGGCTGGCAGGCCCATGCTGTCCAGGTTTGCAGGCTGCTGCAGGCTTCTGCAAGCTCTAGCCAGGCCTGCCAGCACCCGGGCCCATCTTTAGGTAGCTTCTGGCTGCCAAGGCCAGCTCTGCCTGTCCGCAGCCCACCCCCAGCAGCCTTCCCTGTGCTTGCAGGGCCATTTCCTCAGCCACTCGGCTGTCAGTCCTATGCTGGGCATTGCAGGCAGCTGCCCAGGCTTGGCAGAACAAGGGCAAATGTGTGGCAGCCCAGAGAGCTGGTGTGGGACCCATGATGGCCCCATAATAGCCCATGCCCATGCCTGTGCCCACCACCCAGGGCTCCAACTGGTCGCAGGAGGAGACTGGCGATCTCGTGGCACAGTGGGGCAAGTTGGAGGTGCAGTGCCAGTTCAAATGGGGCGGACACTCCAACACCTACAACTGGTCAGTGCGCATGGCAATACCAATAAAGATCAAGTCCTTGTGGGCACAGTGAGTTGCCAACACTGATCAGAGTTGTCATTTGGGGAGTGCCTGTAAATCCATGCCTTTTATGCAGCAAGTTACAAACATCTTTGCACCCCAGAATCCAGGCCAAAGCCATGCTGTATACAGCAGCACAGGCAGCCTGCCCGAACCCCTGCCCTGGCCTGGTACCTGCAGTGACTCATCACCAGGGGAAGGCCCCTCTGGCTTCCAGCAGCCCATCCTGCAGAGCTCCCCAGCTGCACCCACCACCAGCAGCTTGTGGAGCCCAAGCCCGCACCTGCCACACCAGCTCCACAGCCCTAGCCCCTCCCATGAGGCACAGCCAGCCATGACAACACCAGCTGCCAGCAGTGCCAGGTCCTCCTGGGTGGTGTCCTTGCCACCTGAGGACACCACCTGGAGCTGCATGTGACAACCCAGAACCAGTAGCCATGCCAGCCCTGGACATATGCTAAGGCCCGAACTAGGGGCAGGGCCCTCCCCACCCCTGGCCTTGCACCTGCCCCTGCCCCTGCCCCCACCTGGCCTGTCTGTGCTCCCCTGGACCCCAGGTTCCCCCCACCCCTGCAGCATGCAGGGAGGTGGGAGACAGCACAAAACTTTATTGAGCAGCCCATGACCCCACAGCTAGGTGAACACAGGTCTCTCACATGCTGAGGAATGTGTCAATGCTGGTGGTGATGTCCTCCTTGGCTGTGGGGGGCAAGGGCATGTAAGACAGCCACAGGTAGCTCTCCAAGAAGTGGCAGAGGCTGCAGGGAATCTTGGGCTTGCCCTCTAAACCATTGTAGCTAAGGGGCCCATGCCAGATGTGACCAGGGCACCATGGCCATCAGCAGCAGCAGGGTGTAGAGGGTTGGGCACCCTGCAGTCCATGCAAACACCTCTTTGCACACCATCTGGGGCATGCACAGCAGGGACACACTCAGGGCACAGTGGAGGTATGTCTGGGGGCTGGCCCCCAGGCACTTCCCTGGAGAAGATTCTTGTGGGGAGGGTGGGGTTGCTGGCAATTCCTTGTGGATGTCCTTCCCAGTTATTTGGAATCCCCATGTTTTCTGAGCCTGGACACTATGGACTGGGTGGCAGTGCAGCAGAGTGGTTGGTCTTCAGGAGGAGAGGGTGAGGCAGCAGTGTCTGGAGCCATGGTAGCAGGTGCTGCCAGGTGCCTGGTCGCAGAACCAGGGAATCAGGCCGCCCACAGCCAGCATCCAGTGTCCCACTGGTCCCAGGGGAACAAGTGGGGATGGGGGCTTAGACAGTTGATGCTTAGGTCCAGGCCTCCCCACCCAACTTAGCATGGTCCCTGGGTACCTGTGCATGCCCAATCCCCGACCTGAGGCTGGGCTGTGCACAGCCCCTAGTACAATGCATCTTATTTCTGAAATGCTGCAAACTCACACAAACAGCTTCTTTCTCATGACTGCATGCAGGGGAGAGACCTCACACAGCAGCAAGGATGTGGCCTTAGGGTAGCCAATGCACATGGCCAGAGCCCTGCAGATGTGCTGGCTCTGCCAAAGGAGGACCCTGGACAGGACCTTCTCCTGGACTGCCTGGTCATAGCATCAGAGGATCAGCTGATGGATGCTCTGGCCTTGTGGGAGGAGGATGTGTTCCACCAGGACAGGTGACAGGTAGAGAACATGGCCTGTGAGGACGTATGGGATCCACACAAGGTGCACTGGGTGGACCAGGAGTTCTGGGTGCAGCTCCTGACCCTGGAGCATAAGCAGGTGAAGTCGGTGTATGAGCAGACCTCAGTCCTGGGCAAGGCAGTGCAGGCCATGGATGACAACTCTCCAGTGCTGGACACCATTCTGGCCATGGCAGTCATCACTGTGGCAGCCGTTGCCTGGTCCCCAACCCTAGTCCTTCCTGCCCTGCCTGGCCCTGGTAACCACCCACCATGCAGCAGCAGGCCCCTGCCTGGGCATGGGAGGAGGTCCTGTGCCACCTCCAGCAGCCAGAAGCCCCTACCATGGACCCCATTCTGGGTCCAGTGCCACCCAGCCTCCCCCACTTAGACCCAGCCCCACCACTCACCCTGGCTCCATGTGGTCGTGGGGCCAGAGCTGCCTGTTGTGGGGCCAGAACTGCACACTGGCCCTGCTGGACCTGGACACCAGCTGCCAGAAAACCACCTGCAGCAGGGAAGCGCTGATTCATAGATTCATAGATGCTAGGTTCGGAAGGGACCTCAATAGATCATCGAGTCCGACCCCCTGCATAGGCAGGAAA
>NW_005843225.1:12539-26748 GCF_000455745.1 Alligator sinensis
ACCGACCCATCCACCACGACTCTCTGGGTGCGACCCTCCAGCCAATTCACCACCCACCGGACTGTGTAGTCATCCAAGTCACAGCCTCTTAACTTGTTCAGCAGTATGGGGTGGGATACCGTATCGAAGGCCTTCCTGAAGTCTAAGTACACGACATCCACCCCTCCTCCTGTGTCCAGGCGTTTCGTAACCTGGTCATAAAAAGAGACTAGATTGGTCAGGCACGATCTGCCTGCCATGAACCCGTGCTGGTTTCCCCTCAGCATAATTTGTCCTGCCGGGCTCTTGCATATGTGAGCCTTGATAATTTTTTCAAAGACTTTGCCAAGGATGGAGGTGAGACTGACTGGCCTATAGTTGCCCGGGTCCCCCTTCCTCCCCTTCTTGAAAATGGGGACCACATTGGCCCTTTTCCAGTCCTCCGGGACTTGGCCCGTGCGCCATGAGTGTTCGAATATTCCCGCCAGTGGCTCTGGAATGATGGCTGTCATCTGTGGGCAAGCTCCCACCCACTGCACTCACTGTGGAATGTGCACCCATGGGGGAACAGCCAGAGGCTGGGGTATGGGCTGCCTGTCCCTAGGTGCCCTCACCCCATGGTCCTCTGCCCCAGCCTGTTTTGCCCAGGCTACATTTATTCAATTTAATTAGCCACCTTCCCAATTAATTTTAAGTCAGGGACACTATTTTTCCATCTGCTCCTTTTCACCAGGTGCAAGACTTGACCATAATTCAAGCTAAGCATGCAGCTTGAGCTATGCACAAAGGTCAAAACGCAAGCCCAGGGGACTCTGGGTCCTAACAATATAGGAGTTGGATGATTGAGGTGATGAGGGGCCCAAAGTCAAACATCTCCAGAGTCTAGTATAGGAACTTGTGGTCGATCTGATCAAAGGCTTTCTCTTCAACCAGGGAGACAAAGCCAGTTTTCAGGCCAAAGGGTTCCATGCCTGCCAGCAGGTCATGTAGCAGGTATGGGTTGTCCTGGATGGTTCTGCCAGGTATGCAGTAACTCTGGGGCTTAAGACTGAGGGGTGGGAAGAGGAGAGAGAGATACTTTTTTTTGACTTTTTAAAACCTTTTTTTTTTAAACTATTTAAAAAAAGGGTGAAGGTGAAAAGCTATGTGGCCTTCCCAGGGGCTGAGCATGAAACTGTTATCAGTAACAAAAAACACTGCATCACTGGAGATTAAAATCCCTTTCCTCCATGTCGCTCATGAGGTTACACGTGGGGTTACACAGCTGTCCATCTTCCACCTTGCAGAGTACTCCCACAATGGCCCAGCATGACACAAACTGGTCCACATTTTGCTGCAAGTTGAAGTGTCCAAATTCAAATGTGAAATGTTGCAAGAAGCAGAAGAATTGGAGGGTGTTGTTGGAGCTGGCCCCTGTGATTTGGTTCCTATGGCTTTTTAGAATTGCCATGTTGGCCTGATTCAGGGGAAACTGGCTAGGTAGATCACCTTCTCCTTGGCTACTTTGTACAGGACAGTGGAGATGGGGAGGGGGAGAGAGAGAGAATATAGCTTTAATAGTATAGGAGAGAGAGGGAGAGAGAGAGAGAGAGTATCGGTTTACAGTGTAGTAGTTAGAACATTCAAGTGGGAGAGAGGAATCGAAGTTTCTAGACCCTGTTCCCATGGCTACATTTGTATTTTACATTAAACGGTATGTACTGCAGTGAAGTTGTGTAGTTCGCTGTGATGAATCACTGAAGTGCTTGATACTGGAGAAGCTTTAATTGTAAATTTGGATTATTTTTTTGCAGAGTGCAGCATCTGCTACATGTAAAACATTTTGGTATTATATCTTTTAACTTATTTGTTTGTATAGCTGAGTTGACAGTGTGCCCATATTTGTCTTATAGACAGGAACCCAAATATGATATCAATAATACACATTTCTCCCATACTTTCTATTTCTATTTATTTTTCATTTTGATTCACCATCAATCAGGGAGAACAATGTATAAGAACCTGTTTACGAAATAATTTTTTGTCCTGGAAAATTCTAGTATTGTAGCTTTATATTGGATCAACAGAAAATAAAATTAGATCCAAGCAGAATTGTAATGTGGTGCCCCTAGACAGCATTTTGGAAGTTCTAAATAGGAAATGACTGAAAAGTTATTACAGGTTATAAAAACAGATTAGATAAACGGATTACTTTAACTTGTTTACAGCTGCACAGCTGTTCTATAAACCAGTATTTGAAACTTATTAGATGCCAAAAATCCTTAGGCAGTGTTTTCTTCACAATTTATAAGCCAAGCAGATTGAACCAAGTTAAATCCAAGCACTATATAAAATGTTCCTTATGATTCACTCTGTGGAACACTTCCTCCTGAGTAAGTACTAACCTTGCCTTCCATCTAAAGGCAGAGCTGTCTTGTGGACAGGACTGTCACCCAGAATAAATAAAGGTAGCCCTGTTGTCCTTGAAATCCTTGCCAAATTCCAAATTAGGAAAAGAAATTCTGCCAATGTAAATTATGAACATGTATTTCTGCTTTGAATTGTAAGTGATCTGTGGGGGTAACAAAGTTATAATCATCACTACCATCACCAGCTCCACCTTGGAAACTTCAGATGCACAGACAGTAGAACCTGAATCATTCCTGTGCAGGTGACTGGCAAACCTCTTAGTTCACAGTGGCCTGTTAAATTAAAAGATGAGCCACTCAGCTGTTTGTTGCAGTTTTTTCTTCAAAAGGCACTGCTTCTCCAATCAACTGGAACACATCAGTAGTCCCATGCAGCTGACTGAAGAAGCATCACCTTTTGAAATAAAAGCCATGGCAAACAGCTAGAACCCCTCGGTGATTCCGGTATAACCCTCACACCACCACTCCCTGCTAGTTCACAAACCTGCATCTTCAAAGGAGGTAAAGGAATCTAACCCTGCAAAGTATCCACATTCTAGTTTATTTTATATTGCATAATCATGTGATTGTTCCCCTTCTTTCTCCATTTTCCTCTTGCTTATCATAACCCCACTTAAAATATATTGTGTTTAGGGAAGAGGATATCATAGAATCATAGAAACTTAGGGTTGGAAGGCACCTCAGGAGGTCATCTAGTCCAACCCCCTGCTCAAAGCAGGACCATCCCCAACTAGGTCATCCCAGCCAAAGCTTTGTCTAGCCAGGTTTTGAAAACCTCCAAGGATGGAAATTCCACCATCTCTCTGGGTAACCCATCCCAGTGTTCTGCTACCCTCCTAGTGAGAAAATACTTCCTAATCTCTAACCTAAACTTCCCTTGCCACAACTTGAGACCATTGCTTCTTGTTCTGTCATCTGCCACCACTGAGAACAGTTTAGCTCTGGTCCCTTTTGAACCCTGCTTCAGGTAGTTGAAGGCTGTTATTAAATCCCCTCTCCGTCTCTTCTTCTCTAGACTAAATAAGCCCAGTTCCCTCAGTCTTTCCTCATAAGTCACGTGCCCCAGCCCCCTCACCATTTTTTCGCCCTCCATTGGACTCTCTCCAATTTGCCCCAGTCCTTTTTGTAGTGGGGGGCCCAAAACTGAACACAGTACTCCAGATGTAGCCTCACCAGTGCTGAATAGAGGGGAATTATTATTTCCCTTGACCTACTGGTAGCAAAGCTACCAATGCAGCCCAGTATGCCATTAGTCTTCTTGGCAACAAGGGCACACTGCTGGCTCATATTCAGCTTATTGTCCACTGTCCCCCAGGTCCTTTTCTGCAAAGCTGCTGCCCAGCCAGGCAGCCCCCAATCTGTACTAGTGCATGGGATTGTTCCATCCTAAATTCAGCCCATTCCTATTTTGCCTCTAAGGCAACTAAGACATAGCTGCTCTTTGCCTCAGATTCACTCACTAGGACTCATGAGAACAACCCTACTCCTCTCTCTCCCCCTATGTACATAACTTTCTTATTCTTTCAATGGGCAGTTCACTATGCTACCAGAGGCCAATCCTATTCTGCATAGAGCAGCATCCACACATTCTCTGAGAGAATAGGAGAGGTAGACTCATGCTTCTACCATATCAGGATTTATCTTCATCTCACTCATGAGGAAAGGAAGCATTTTGTTGAAATCCAGCGCACTTGGAGGAGAATGCAAACAACATACCTGAAAGTTTACTTTAGTTCAGAGTAATTTAAGATAGAAAGGACTGGTGGGGTGTTCACATTTTGCCCAATAATCTGGCATTTGCCTAGGAAGTAGGAGAGCTGGGTTCTAGATCCACCCTATCTTGAGAAGGTTTGAATCCACATCTGCTACTATCCAGGATGATGTTCTAGCCACTGAATCATGAGCTATTCAGAACTGCAACTAAAGCTGGGTAGAAAGGTGTTACACGGTGAGAAGGAGCACAAGCAATAGTGTGTGTGTGTAGCCCAATGAAGAGGGAACTTAGCTCAGAAGGGGGAAAACATGATTCTGGTCCTCGCTTCCAGAACTGCTTATATACTTTGTCTTAAATGCCATTGGATTAAATGGATAACTAGAAGCAGGGACTAAAGACCAGCATTCCTCCTCATGGGGCAGTGCTGAGAAGCCAGTTCTTCTCATCTCAGGTGTCCTGAATAAAAGCCACAGGTGACTGGCCAAAATATGGTGTAACAGAGAGTATGGGGCTCCACATTACTTTAATGAGAGAAACTGCAGCTGATAGAGCTCAGGGAGCTGAGCTGCAGTTCAGGCAGACCAGCTACTAGAGGGAAGCCAGCAAAGAAACACTGCTGTCTAGGCAGGGAGCTGCCCACTGCAGACCAAGGGTGCACCTGCAGGTAGTCAGGAGCTCTCTGCCTAGGGTGAGATGGCTGCAGGACAATAGGCAGCTTGGGGCAAGAGGCTATGGCTGCTTATTGCAGAACTAGCTGCCAGGCAATAGGGCAGAGACTAGTTGGACGGCAAAGGGCTGTCAGAGTAGCAGTCATAAGCTGCCATGGCAACCAGCCTTCAGGTTCTAACGAGAAACCCCTGCAGGACTGGAGCGCCACCTAACCTGAAGGGTCAGGGTCTAGGCAGCATGTAAGTAGGTGTGGCAGGATTCAATTTTTATTGCTAGACATCGATGAACATTCATTTCACATGACACTCACAGACCGCTGGAAAAATATTTCCATCAGTAATCATCGAAATTTACATAAAGAGTGCGCACACACACACACACACACACAAATCCGTGACAAAAGTAAGGAAATCTGGGGCAGGGGGTGCCTGCAGCAGCTGCTGCGGGAGCTGGAGGCTATGCTGGTATGGCTCTGCTAGGATGGGGGTCGGAGGGGCAGGACTGGTACAGTCAGAGAGCCCAGTGCCGCTGGCTGCTCACTCTGCCCAGGTCCCATGCAGGACAGGGGCCAATCTCCCCCAAAGCCCAGCCTTGCCTCTGTGGGAGTTTGGTGCCTGCCCTGATTACTCAGGGGATGGTCTGGGTTGGGCCAGGCTCTGTGGAAGTTTGGCCCCTGCATGATTGGGGCAGGGCCAAACTTCTGTGGAGCCTGGCCTGGCTCGGACCCTGCAGGACTGGGGCAGAGGCCAAGCTCCTGCGGAGGCCGGGCTGGGCCCTGTGGGAGTTTGGCTCCTGCCCTGGCTAAGATCTGGGCAGAGTGAGCAGCTGGTGGCACCATGCGCTAAACTGATAAAAATTGAAATACACCCCTAATTTTGCACAATCCTGAAAAATTCAATAGATAAAAATGAAAATAAATGCTTAAAAACAAATATCATTTTTTAGCTGATGAAATTAAAAAACAAAAAAACCCCCCAAATTCAGCCAAGCCTACATATAAGCCTAGGGCCTAAGCTATGTCAGGCAGTCTGGCCTAGCAAGCTGCAGAAGGAAGAGCTCCTGGTATAGAAGGCTGCAGGAGGATACCTGGCTCCTTTCTGACCTCTCCTGGGGACTATCAGTAAGATGCTGGTGCCTTACAGAGGAATACAACCCAGGGTAAGGGGAAGTCTTGCTCCAAAACTGTAAACCACTGTTGATGCTTACCTAGAGCAGGTTAAGTTTATGTTATAGCCAATGTGCTTATTCCTTTGTTACAGTTTAATTGGGTGGTTTGGGTTCAGAACTGTCAGGGGTTGGTGGAGGTTCCAACAGTGCCTAAGGGCATGCAGGTGTCCAGAGCCCAAGACATGGAGCCAGCTTCAGCCTTGAAACAGAGAGATGGTAGCTTAGCTTGGGTGGAAGATAAGCAGGGCCAGGTGGCCCAGGCAGACAGAGCCAAAGTAGGCTCAGCGCCCTAAGCAGGGTGGAGACAGAGCCAGGGGCCCAGACAGACAGACCCAGCACAGGCCCATTGCCCAGAAGGCCCAGGGTCCAAGAAGGTGATACTAAGGCCAAGGCATGCACAATGCAAGTAGGAGAGACAGGGTCTGGAACCCAGAGGCTCAGTTTGGCACAATGGACTGGAGCTAGAGGGCCCAGCAAAAGGAAATTAGCAGAGGCCGAAAAGACTGAGGCCCCAAGAAGGGAGTGAATGGACAGTAACACCTGTGAGGCATAGGCACGGCTGTAGGGGAGGTGGGGGGCTGTGAATAGCCCTTAGGGCTACAGGTGCCCTGGGAAGCACTGGCAGGGGGAAAAGGTCCACCAGGCATGAGGGTAGAATTGAGTAGTGGGATCCGTGAAAAGGTCCACTTGGCATGAGGGTAGAATTGAGTAGTGGGATCCCGGAGGGACCTGCGGGCTGTCATAAGGACTGAGGCTCACTCTAGGACCCATTAGGCAGCCCCCACTCTTAAGTAAATCATTACATCATGGTGTGGCAGGTGAGAAGGGGAGGAACTCTAGAGCTGGAGTAGAGCAGATGTTATGAGGCTAACAGGGGGTGTCATGGCCACTCCGGGACACAAACCTCGCTACACATGGACATTCACAGTCCAATGTCAAATAGTGATGCACATTCCAAGGTGGAGTAGAATTGCAAGAGAAAATAAATAGAGTTAAATGTATAGCTGGCTGTAATGGATTACTTCTGAGCTTGTGAAGTAGCTTGAGTCTAGGCATGAAGGCTAAGATGAAGGCACGTAAGGAACCTAGGTGCCTCAGCAGAATTTTGGCTTTTGCAGCATCTGGCTCAGAAGCCTAAAAGCTCTGTGTATCCCTTATAGGTGAAATAGATTTTAGTAGTTTTGGAGAGAGGTATGTGGCATATTTGTGGGTCCTCCAAAACTAAAGGTCAATATTATCATATTGCTTTTGGACAAGATATTCTTCGTAATTGCTGCTGAAATTAATTGTGTAATTCTGTTGTTTAAGAATTACTGGCAGTCATATTCTGCTCAAGAAGGAGATCTGTTTCAGTGAAGGGTTAAGTGATCCCATCTGGAGAGGTATTCATAGACCCATGTTGTCATTGTTTTATACAGGGAAATGTGATTAATTAGTCACTGGAATAAATTGTCACTATAATTTTATTAGTCAATTCACTGAATCTCTACCAGATTATTGATTTGTAAATAAAACTCTTTAGCCAATTCATCATCTGTTAAAATATAATTAGTCACTTCCAAATGTACAATCATACTAAATCACAGTGGAATTTGCTCCTAATAATTAGTCATCTTACAAGGTACTGACTGTGCTCTCCATAGCTCCTGTCAAGCCAGCCTATGCTTGCAAAGCATTGGATACTTGCTTTGTAAAATGGGCTTGACACTGGATTTTCCATTTTGCAGAATTACCTTATATTATGATAATGAGTGTATGTAAGAGGGCAAAGGAAAAAATCTTTATTATTTTATTCCATCATAATCGTATACTTCTTATATAGCAAGCACTCTGAGTTTTTTTGTAATAATTGTACATTAAGAATATATAGGGTTAATCATTTGGGGGTGCTGGTTGTAGCTGTGTTGGTGTAAAGTAAATGTGATATATTTTATTAGACCAACTAAATAGTTGGAAAATTTGTTCTTTGCAAACTGTCGGGCGCACACACCCTTCTTTAGAAATAGGGAGAATCTGCTGGTGTTTTGTGTTCTTTTGGATGGAATAGAAGCCAGTATGCAAAATGCAGGCCTGTGAAAATGCAAATGCAAGGCAGTGAGGATCTGAGGAAATAGAAGACAATAGAGGTGTGAGAGAGGTAGGTGCAAGGGGTGGGGGAAAGGAGGAAATGTTGACCTGGTGATAGGTTGTAGATGGTAAAATGTAGAGAGGTTACCTGGGGTAATGGGATGGCAGGCAGGTTATAAAGTACCATAAATCCAATGTCTATATTTAGTCCGTGATTTTTTGTATCCAGTAGAGATATGAAGTGAAGTTTGTAGACTCATCTATGAAAAGTGTTTTGTAAATTCCCTTTGAGGATTAGAACTGAGAGATTGGAGAGAAAGTGGTTGTCTTGTGAAAAGTGTGCATACACAGGTAATTGAGTATTTTTATCTTTAATAGATTTTTGGTGTGTTCATTCTGATGCACAGTCTTTGTTGTGTTTCTCTTACAGTATTTTCCATTAGGGCATTTAGTGTGATGGGTGAGATGCATTACATTTCTGGAGGTGCAGGTATAAGATCCAGGTATGGCGATCATTCTGTTGTGAAATGTAGTTATTGTGGGAGTGGTGGAGAATGTGTTGGCAGGTTCTACATTTCTTGTTTCGGCATGGTCTGGAGCCATTCGGTGTGCTTTGAGCCATAGGAAGTTTGCTTCTGGTGATGAGGTTGGTGAGGTCCAGTGCTTGTTTAAAGGCTAGGATGAGTGGTTCTGGGAAGATCTCTTTAAGAATTGGGTCTGCTTCTAGAATGGGTTGCAATTGTTTGAGGATTTGCCATAGAGGTTCCAGGGAGGGGTGGTATGTCATAACTAACGGTGATTCCTGGGGATTTTATTTTTGCACTGCAGCAATTCTCATGTAGTATCCAGGTGGCTCTTTCAAAAGTGTGATCTGTCTCTCTGGAGAAGTGTCCTTGTTGTGTGCCCTTTTGAGATTTGCAAGGGGATGATCATGAGTGTTCTCCTCAGTGAAAATTCAGTGGTATAGGAGGGTATGGTTGTACATTTCTGCTTTCTTTGTGTGTTTAGGGTGATTGGTTTTTCTGTGTAGATATCTATGCTGGTCTGTGGGTTTCTTGTATGTGGTGATTGGTATTTTTCATATAGTGAGTTTCATGGTACAGCCACCCCTGGGATGGCCATGATGTCCCTAGGGCACCGTGACCGTGCCAGCTCCGCCCTATGGGCACCTACTATTCTCGTCTGCCATATCTTGCTGATATAAATGATGAATTTGGAGGCTGCCCTTGAGTTGCTGCTCGGTTACAGTCCTGACAGACTCCTCTAAACTCTGTGGGTTGCTAGACCCCTTTGTTGGGTGCCCACACTCAAAAGGTGCCTTACGATACCTCCAAGCCTTATGGGCTAGATGCGTGACTCCAAAACTGCCCCTTTTTCACACCCCATGCCTTGCAAATGTTATGTAGACATTGTCTTCTTGTGTTGAGGCCTCAGCTTAGTCTGGCTCAGTAACTACACCCTCTGGTGCTGGGGTCTGCTCACCCTCTGCCACTGTGCTCTCTCTGGCGCTGGGGTCTCCACACTGTAGTGTGCCCCAATGAGGTCTCCTCCTCCCCAATAACCTCACACTGGTCTACCGATTTAAATAACAGAAAGCACAAGCACCTTAATTGCCTGCGACAGTGAGCTAGAGAACACAATTTGTCCTTAGAATTTTATTAATCTATTTTTTCCCTTTTTGTCAAAGACCATTCTTTTAATGTGTTTTGATATGGCATACAAAATACATTTCTAAGTCAATTATAGTAGATGCCAGGGGCCACGGCCAGATGAGTGCAGATGTTTGGTTCCCTGGGGACAAGTAGCAGCGGCATACTGTGTGCCACTGCTACTTGTCCTCTGGGAACACCTGTGCCACGCACTCTCTGGCACGCAACAGGTTAACCTGGGTTGGGTAGAGGAGGCTGGGGCCAGCACAGTTGGTGGCCCCAGCAGCCTTACCTGGGTCCTGGGGGGCACTGCAGCTGTGGCACTCCTCTAGCTGGGAGCCTGGCCAGCAGCTGGAATATGGCTCTAGCTGGCCAGGCTCCAGTTTTGGGTGGCATGTGCTGCTGCCACGTGCACCACCTTGCTTTTTTCTGCATGGATTTTTTGACCCTGGGATCTCCCATATACCACTTTCCTCTATCAGAGACAAGATGTTGGGCTACAAGGACCATTGGTTTGACCCAGCAACATATTTAAGTAAGTAGACGGTATTAAAAATACACTTGGAGAGATGAATTATCCAGATTTTACTGCAATTACCTGAGAAGATACCTGAAGTTCTCAATTTTGCAAACATTTATGCAATATGAAAAATGTTGTATATATGGTTAGTGAATAATTGTAAATAAAGTAAAAGCTGGCAGACCTGTTAATATCTGAATTGGTCTCTTTGTTTTAAGAACTGGTTAAAAACAGCATACCAGCTATAAAACTGAAACTGTTTCAAATATGAATCATGAAGATATCTTCTAACTCAGTGCAACTCAGTTCTAACTCAGGCAATGTTTGAATAAGGTCCCTAACTTTAAAGAATACGGTTATAATAAAGCATATGAAACATATTACAATATTTATGACAATTGTTTCATAAATGTTAGTATCTATTCTTTTTGCACATAATCAAAGATTTAATAGGATTTTTGCAACACTTTCATCCAAGATGATCTACTTAAGCTCACAGTTAATACTTCACTGGGATAAAAAAAATGAATTTTGTGCAGATCTAAATATGTACTGTGGTTGTGTGCATGAATATATAGGGAGTTCACTTAAAGCTACAATCACAAATATCTTAATTTAATATGCAAATGGAATACCTTTGAATAAACTTCAGTTCCTTCATAAATATCCTTCAAATATGATTCTTGCCATTATCTCTTTGTCTTCTAAAAATCCATCTTATGTTACTGAATTCTGATGATTTGACATGTCCAGCTAAGTGTTTTTGAATGCTTTTATGAACAGTCATATGATAAGATTTTGAACATAATATTATAAACAAACAGTTTATGGGTCAATTAAGTTCCTCAAGGTATCCATAAAATCATTCTGTTTTCATTAGCATTAAAATAGGCTATTTTATCCTCCATAAACTGACTGGCAAAACAGCAATAAAATCCCTTTAGTAAAAGTGGTCTAGTAAGCTACTTTCCATCCTAATAGATGTGACAACTGTTTTGTATTAGTTATATACCTTAAGGGAACATGAAGGGCATACACTTAAGTTGAAAAAAAAAGCAGTAGGCCTATTGATAAGAAATATACTTGGGGTTTGCTCATGGCTGATATGAGGATACACTAGAAGGACTATTTCAATCCTACTACCGTGGCCTTATTCAAACTGTACTTTTGTATGACAAGAAAGCATTTAACCATAGTCAAGGTAGGTTGATTTTAATATATTTGGTGTAATGTTGACTCATTTTCTGTTTTCATGACCTCAGCTGCTGGATCTGTGAATATAAAAATATAGTGAAGAGCACCCTAAAAAAACCCAACAAGAGAATAACATATTTTTAAGCAGATCAATATGTGGCTGGCAGGCTAAGACATATTCAACAATTTAGCACAAATATTCAAAGATTTCAAAAGAGTAAAAGCTCCAAAGGTTTTACTTTCATTTGATGACATTTTGATATCTACAGAAATATTTTGCACCCTTTGGAAGCAATAAATATGAACCTGAGATTGTCACATTGGTGTGCTGGGGTAAGGGAGTTTAGAGTTCAGGTCCCCTATGTGCAAAGATCTGACATCCAATTATATTACAAGTTTTAAAATAATGCATTGCCCTGTAGCCCTTTATAATGGTATAAGCTGCTGTAAGATTTTTAAAGGATATTTTAAAAGCAGTGTTAGTAAATGCATTTTCCCTTACCTGGATGGGGATATGAATTTGTTTCTCTATGTAAAATTTATATTTAGAAACACAGTTTTGATCCTTGGCTTTAATCGTGTTTCAAAGCAGTATAGAGTAGGGAGTAGCATATGGTCACTTCTGTGTGTTTATGAGAAAAGCCCTTTTTCAAACAAACTGCCATTAGCTAAACAACAGGGCTTCTAATCTTATTAATCCTCTAAAAGACTACATATACACTGGATAGCATGGTCTAAGGCCCATTTTGGCCTGTGCCTCCGTTTTATTATAATGAGAAGAAGCTGTTGACCCAGCTTTATCCCCCTCCCTCTCTCCATTTTCCACATGTGGTGGATAGTATTAGTACTGGTACATGCAGCTATAGGATGTACAGGCTGGGGCGCTGTCCTTCCCTTGGTGCTGAATGACTGGATTCCTGTCTATCTCACTGATAGGATTGAATAATTTGCACCTCTTGCTAGGCAACAGATCCTTTTTAGGAATCGAGTAAGTACAGACAGAGAGACAGCATATATGAATATGCAAATCTGCTTGTAAATGCCTTTAGTGAAACAGACCAGGATTTACTACAATGCACTGACAGAGCAAAACAGATGATTTATTTTGAATGCATTGCACATTCTCTCTTTCTGGTGTTTGCACGTCTTCACCCCTCTTCTGCACTGGTGAGCCTGTAGCTCTCAGAAATGCTGTTAGAATCATGCTAATATTGTAGGAGGGGGGTGTGGTGCGCAGTGCAGAGACCCCCACTGGCACGTATGTGATAGGCACATTAAATGCAGAGCAAATTTTTGCTATCAGCCATCTTAACTTCTGGCAATGAAATCTAATTGAAAATGCTGAGGGTTTTGGAAATACACCCATTCAACAAATATCCTAAAGAAGTAACATAGGGCTCAGGAGTACATCTGCTTGTGTCATTCCTCAGAAAGCCTATTTAGAGCAATTTATTACCTCCCTCAGAAAGTCTATACCCTAAAGTTGTCATCTGTTCTCTCATGATCACCTGTCTGAAACACTGGCACACTTGAAATCTAGATCCAGAGTTTTAGAGCTTATTAGTATATTTAAATACCTTATAACATATCACCTGACTTACTTACACTTGTCTGTTAATTCAGCCCCATCTCATTTCTTTCTGTCCCGGCTAGCTTTCTTCTTAACATGTTTGTTCCTCTGCCAAACCTTGCCCAGTTTACTCTTTTTCATAAGTACTCATTGCCTACTCTGATCTTCTTCTGCATATAGCCAACACTCAGGAAAGGATTATTGCATAGATGTTTAAGGTCCCAGCCTAGGCTGTCAGCTCCCCGAGGCATGTAATTAAGTTGAAATATTTTTTACGATACTATACTAACATTTTAAATATTTTCAAAATATTTTGCTCTTTGTAGTTTCTGCCCTTTATAGTTGCAAAGAAAAATTTGAAAGCATGATGTGAATGTAATTGAGACATAACATCTCTCTGAGTTTGCAGACATGTCAGCCTGAGACTACAGCTCCGGGTACTGCAAACTGCTTTGCTCAACTCAGCAGAGTGGTAACTTCAACGTCTCCAAATATGGTAGTCCCACTCATAAAACGCCAGCAGACAGTTCTTTGTGTGACTGGTGGAGAAACTGAAGAAGGCACAGTGCTCCCACCCAATGAGATATACCTGCCTGCTGGGTAAAATCACGCAGGGACCCTTTGTTGCAATCCCTAGGACTGCTTGGTATCACTCCAATAGACAGAGAAAAATATTCCTTGTTCAGGAATTGTCTTAGGGAGGAAACATTATGGGTGCAGTGTTGGATCCGCAGGTGTGGTGCCTAAGGCCTTGGGTTACCTTAATTTTGTAACTCATGGCTTGGTCTGCTGTGTCTGCATGATCCACCATGCAGTGATCCACATGCAATAAGCATGTGTGTTATCAGTCCCTCCCCGCGTTGACTGCGGAGCTTAGTGATACCATGCTTTGATATAGCAGGCCTGCAATAAGTGCGAGTGTTATGAATCCCCCTTATGCGAGAGGCCGGGATTTCTTGGGGTGACATCTTTTCTTGGACCAACTACTTGTGTAGTTTTCATCAGAATAGCGTCTTGTGTGGAAAGCTATCCTGGCTCTGTCTGCCTTGGTCCGAGAGAAGATACCAGTTTAGGAATGCCTCGATCTATAATACTTCTCGAGCTCTTCTGCTTGTGGAGTAAAGGTGGAAAACAACCGTCATAGCCTGACCCAAAGGCTCAAACACTAGAAACCAAAACAAAAAAAGGAGCTTCGCCTGAAAATCTCTCATTTCCTCAGACAACCCCGTGGATCTGGAGCAGGGTGCAGGACGGGTGACCCTGCTCTGCTGC
>NW_005843225.1:27558-86428 GCF_000455745.1 Alligator sinensis
GGTGTAGAGGGGGTGGGGGTAAAGGGATGGAGGTGTAGAGAGAGGAGGTAGGGGTGTAGAGGTAGAAATATTTTATATAGATAGATACTAGTTGTGTGCGTGTACATGTCTATGTATGTGTGTGTGTGTGTATAGCTGTAGGTGATAGGCTACAGCTTTTAAAAAACGCATTGATACTTGTAGCTCATGCCACCTGGGTAGCACTTTCCTTGCTGCCTTGTGCTGCTCTTTCCCAGAGCAATCTGCAGGCTCAAAGGGGGGAAGCAACCGTCTTATTTGAGACAGATGCTTATTAAGGAAGCTGTGGCAGACTTTCATTACCCTGTCTTGCCATTGAAGTCATGTTCTACATGTTTTAAATGTTAATGCTGCTTGTTTGCTTTGGCACATCTTGCACACGGTAGTTATTTGCATTGAGTGTAGTATCACCTGCTGGTGAGAACAGAAATATTATCTGTGGACTTTTCTTCTGCTGAGCTCTGCTGAAAGTCACCTTAAGTGATGGAGCACTTAGCAATCCGCATCACTTAAGTTCCTGCAGAAAAATGAAGGGCCTTTGTGGAACTCCTCTTTTTCCTTGTTAGAGAATTAGTTCATTATCTGAAAGTACAAACTCTTTCCTTAAAATTAGGGATTTTGCAATTCATTAGCTAATGCCCATTTAGTAATTAAAATAAACTATGACCCTCCCCCTAAGGGTTTTTACTAGTAATTAGATTAAAGCCGTAGACATAATCTTAAATGATACTTCAGGGTTTGGATTACAAACCACAAAGAAAAATATGCCTAAAAAGGCAACATAGCACTGTTCAGTGCTGGTCAGAACAGGAGATGTTAACTGATGTGCTTTATTTATCATGAGTATTGCTATCAAGTAACTTTTAAAACTAGCGATAATTATATACAGAATTCCTTAGCATTTGGAGGAGGTCCTTTGTAATGAGGCATGACTTTAGATGTTTTAAAAATCTCAAAGTATTCCTCTTGCATCACTACTGATCTTTTAATATATGTCTTGCAACATAAAAGTGGAGGTAATTTATGTTTCAGTGGGTGCATCTCCATGTGCAGTTAATGTGCAGCTTATTGCACCAGAGTTTATTGCTTCCAGATGCCACATGCGATGTGTGCCTGGGACCACAGCATGTTGAGCCAGATCGGGGCAGTCCCAGAAGGCAGGGAGCCCTGGGCGGGGGGGTAGCCTGCCAGACTGGGGCTGCTCTGACCCAGCTCGGCATGCTGTAGAGGGGCTGGCTGGGGCACGAGGATGCTCTACTGTGGGGCTAGCCAGCAGGCAGCTCCCACACTAAATCACCATTGTGACCCATCCAGCACCATCAGTGTCTACATATGTGTTGCTGTGGAGTAAGAAACTGCCATAGGATAAACCTGTTGGAGTTAATTATGTTACTCCATCCTAATAGGACTTCATGTGTAGATACTGAGATGTTTACTGCAGAGGTAATTAGGCAACTCAGCAGTAAGTGTCTTGTGTAGACATGTCCAGTATGATCATTGGTCATCCTTGTTGTTTCAGTTCATAATAAGACAGAAGTTCTACTGAGTTTTATGCATGACTGGGTTAATTGTATTGTTTTTCTTTCTTTATTATGCATTCTACGTTTCCATTAGCAACAGTTTTGTTCAGAGCTGATACCAAGAGGCACTCAAACTTACAATCTTGCTTAGCTTAAACCAGACTTTGGGAAATAAAAACCCTTAAGCATTAGGAAATTCCATTGTAAATATGAATTATGATGCAGTCTTTAATTGCTTGGCCACATCTTATTTTTCTTATAGAAACCTCATCTCAGTATCCAGGATAGATGGAGGTTGCTTGATAAACATTTTTTCATTATTTTGTTTTTTCCTTGTTGCTCACAATGCGGAACCTTGCCATGCACACTATTCAAACCCTGCCGGAAGACGGTCAGTAATTTTCTTATGGGCTTTGTGGTGATGCTCATTACTATAGTGGTTGAATGCTTCATGAAGTTGGTTTTACAACTCTCCTGTGAGATGAGGGGTGACTTTGCAGATGGGAAACAGAGACACGAAGACATTAAGGTCAAAATATAGGGGAATGTGTAGTGCTGAATTTAAGACACCTGCTACCAAATTGTTCCAAAGTACTTGGCACTATGTAGCACTTTATGGCTGTTTTCAGATGTTAAAACAAACAAACAAAAAAATGGTGCTTTACTAGAAGAAGAAGCACGTTGCTTTGACATGGCTCTGCAGCATCTGTATAGATTGGGGTGGAGGCAGATTGAGGTCCCTGTGGTGAGGGGCTGGGGCAGGGACAGGTACTTCCCATCCCAGGTGGGGTGGTGCATGGGAAGGAGCCGCAGCTTGTCTGGGGGGCGTGGGGTGTGGGTGGCTCCCGCCGCTGCGCACACCCCAGGAGGGCATGGTGGAGGGTGTATGCTTCTGGATCTGCATGGGGTGAGGCAGGCCTAGAGTTGGTGCTGTGCCGGGCTCTTCCTAGGTGGGGGGGCTGGGCCAGGCTGTGCTCAGGGCGAGCAATGGCAGCGCTGGGAGGGGGCTATAGGGTCCAGCCCTGGCGCAGCCCCGGCCCCACTGCCCCGCCCCACCCCATGCAGGTCTGGGGGCACATGCCCTCCATACTGTCCTGGGGTACACGCAGCGGTGGTAGCCGCCCCCCTGCGCCCCCCAGACAAGCTTTGGCTCCGTCCCGTGCCCTGCCTCAGCTGGTCAGCGCCTGCCCCAGCCCTATTCCCTCCCTCACCATGGGGGGGCCTCAATCTGCCCCCACAGCCCTTCCCTTCCACTGCCTGTTTCACCACAACAGACTTACCAGCCGGAAACTGCTCTTTAAGCTGCCAGGCCACGTATCAGAAATCAGATCGGTATCAGCTGATATGCCTCCTTAAAAATCGGCCATCAGTATCGGCCTACAAAAACTCTATCACTGCATTCCTAGTGATATCTGTCCAATCTACCTCATACTGTCCAGCTTCCAAACCAAGTGAGGCAAGGATAACCTGCTAACATTAATCTCTAGTTTTATTCGTAGTGCAGGTCCATCCCATGGGCTAAATGAGGCATGGTTCCTTTGAAAAAAAATACCATGGGCTCATATAATCAAAGGCTGTATTATAAATCATACACACAGAGAGCTAAATTTAGGTTGCTCGGGTATCTTTAATTTTGGCACGTTCTGACTTTTGAGTGCTTGACTCTGCAACCTTAATAACTTTCTCTTACTTTTTTTTAATGTGGTTTTCTTATGCCTTTAAAACAGCAAACTGAGAGAACCCCAGGAATTTCATTTTGTACCCTCATTTTGAAAACCACATGGATGGGTCATTCAGTGGGTTGAAAATTTTTAGATCCACTGCAAATACTCTCTAAACTCAAGCAGAAGAAGTAACTGACTGTAGCTGGTTTTTATCCTATATGCAGACCAGTGGCTTTCAAGAGATGTTTGCTAACAGCAGCAGATATTAGGAATTCCACTCCAGGCTCTCAAGGCAAATGTGTTCTAATTAACACAGTTTGCTGATTCCCCCCAAAACTTGACCCTTTCTCTGTGTCTTCCTTATCTTTGGCTCCTTATGCCAGTCCCTGTCTCTTCACCTAGCTAATCTTGGCTTTCTCAACATAGGTTTCTCACCCCAGCATTTTGCTGCTGTCACTTTTACCTCCATTTACCTTGTTCTAGTCTCATTGTCCAACTAGTCCCAATCTCTCCGAGCTCCTTATCTGATCTCAGTATTGCTTTTATCTACTGTCCTCCAACCCCCTAGCTTTCCGTCCATAGCTTCTGCTCTCCTATCCATAGTCCTAATCTTCTCCCCTTTCCCAGTCCTAATTTTTCTCTCCCTTTCCTGCATAAACCTTCAGCCGGAGTTTCTGTACTTCCGTCAGGTCTCTTGACCTGAGCTCTACTACCCATTCTCCAGGAGTCTGGTTTCTCTTCTGCATTTGAATTCTGCATTTGCTGTTTCTTTCTCTGTATTGCCCGAGTCAAACAAGGGAGTTACTGAACATAACAAGAGAACTAGTTCACTGCTTTTAATTCAGGTTCCTGGATTTGATATGCCCACAGTCTATTTCCCCTTCCCCCTGACCAGAGCTATTTTAGCTCCCCCCCAATGAACCAAACCTCCTGATCTCTCCCAGCTCTCCCCCTCCCCTTACTTCCATCAGCTCCTGGAACTAGCAAACATTGGTAAAACCAGCACTGACAGCAGCCTGCAGGACTGGGGGGGGTGGTCCTGGCTGGTCCATGGGGGGGAGGTTGTGAGGGTGGGCTGGTGGGGTTGGGGACAACCTAACTAGGGGTCTAAAGTGTGAGGTCCGCACCTGGGTGAACTAAATTAAATTACATTTAACTTCCCCAAAAGTCTGTGCCTAGCTTATGTAATGGATATTGTCAGAATTAGCATGCAAGGAACATCAAGATGAACAATGTGTATAGTTCCTAGCAGAGTGAGATTTTTTGGTCCATAATGGAAGTTTATATGTGCTACGATTACTCAGTAATAAAGTACAGATCGCACAGCACTTTAGATAACTTTCAAAGAGAGGGCAAAGAAAGGAGGGATAGTCCAGGTTAAAAAAAATCACCAAGAGGACAATTTCAAATTCTTATTTTTATCTCTGTAGCTGTTGTTTTTTCATCAGACCAGCAGAGAAAAAATTGAACAGTATACCTGGTTTCTAGTCTGTTTTGGCTTCTGGCATTTCCATGAGCTTTCTACAAACCACTATGGTGGAGAGTTACTGTCCCACAACAGTATTTTATTGAAGTGAAAGCAGGCATTCTTTTGAAGATAAGTTATACTTTTCAGTACAGGTTTCCCTCGCTTTATGTGGGTTTTGTATGTGTGAATTCACTCTTCTGCAATTACCCTTTTTATATAAAAAATTCATTGTATGAGAGGTAAATTCACTCTTAAGCAATCGGTGTGGTGGAAGCCCGCAGTCAGCTGCTTTGTGCGGTGCCTTGTGGGAGTGACATGCACCAAAATATAGTCCCTGTGTGGATCTGTGGTCCTCACTCATTATCTGTGACACGTGTTTCTGTAGTTGCCATCCCCATTATGATAGTGCCCTGTGCTTGTGTGTACTGACTGCTGTTGGTGAGTACCAAAATTGTCCTGTAAAAGTGGTAGAAGTGGGTCTGAGGGTCAGTATAGTCAAGGTCTTGGAATGTATCCCTATTTGTTACATTGTAAAATGGGTTCCCTGTGTGCAAATTTGAGTTATGCGCTGTTTTCCAGGAACACATATACAGCATAAAGCGAGGGAAACCTGTAACCTTTCAATAATTTTTATTTTTGAGAGGAGAAATGTTTGCTGTAATTCCGATATGTTGACTTGGGGGGAGGGGGGGGGGGGGGGGTGGAGTGGCGGGGAGTGGGGGTTAAATAGCTTTAAAAATGGGAATTACAGGTTGTTTTATTAAGGAAGAATTACTTCTCTATATCAGATGGTATATAAAATTGTTTCAATATGTACAGCATCCTTAAATTAACTCATCTTGGCTATAGATTCTGTATTTCTGAAAATGAGAAGGACAGAGCTGGATTATGGCAGGGTCTTTTTTTTCTTATGTGCTCTTTGCTTCCTTATATTTCGTGGTGCATGTACAGATTATTTCTTTCTCATGGAAAGGGATGATCTTGTGGTTGAGGAACAAGAGTTGGAGTCATGAGGCAATGGTATGGATTGAAAAATAAATTATTTGGAATTAAATGTGCAGGATACTGGCAGTGGTCATATGTCCCTTTTTTGATGGGACAGTCCTCTTAAAAATACCTGTCTTGAGTGTTCCATTGGGTTGTTGAAATGAATGCTTTTGTCCTGTTTTGGACTGAATGCAGGGTCTGTGCTCTCCAGCACCTGGCCCCCTCTCTGGTATGCTCAGTTGAGACTGGAACTCAGAGACAGCTGAGCATGTAGGAGAGTGGTTGGTGGGAAAGGGAGAAGACTGTTCTGAGGACCTTTGAAAAAAGAAACGTTTAAGTAAACCCCTTATACCAATGCTTTTCAGTACTGTAATTGGAAGTACTTAGATCTGTTTCATTCAGGAGTAAGTTGGCCTTGGCTTAGTCTTCTATTCCTGTGGGATATGTGCAGATACACAAAACAGTTTCTGTGGAGCAGCTAATGCAAGGTAAATCTACCCTTCCATCACTACTTTTTAACTCGGTGTAATTTTTCTGTCCGTCTTTACCATAATCTTCTCTCTCCAACTTTAAAAGATGTCCTGTCTGGCTTTTGGGAAGTCATTTCCATGCCCTTCCAGTGCTCAAATGCATGCTAAACTTCAAGTCAAAAGGATCGTGCATTGCTTAAAGTATGTGTAAGCTGAAATCAGTGTTTTAAAATTAGGGATAAGTTTAAGTGCCTTTCATCACAGACAGATTGATTGTCTGAGAATTAGTTTTCTTCATCTGTTAAGATTGGGATAATGCAGTTTAATTTAACAACAGTTGAATCCAATACATTTTGTAACAAGAATGTAAGACCAAGTCATCAATATATATGCTGAACAGTAGCTTTTGAAAGGCCAGTAGGCTAATGTCTAAAACTTTAATTCTCAGCAGAATGTACTTTAGGACAGACTGGTCATGTCTACATGAGACGTTACTGTGCTACCTGAGTTACTGAGAAGTAGTGCCGGCAAATGCCTTTTTTGTGACGCTACTGCACAATAGTGTCGTGTCATGGTTTTTGCCATGCATCACTACTGCACAGTAATGTCAGGCTACTGTGCAGTCAGCGTCTAATGTAGATGAACCCACTGAATGTGTAAGTTCTATATACATAAATATTTTTTGTTTCATTACGTTAGATTGTAATGGCAAGACTGTTATATGGGACTCTTGTAGATTAAAAAGGCAATGGGTTGATCAGTGTGTGTTCAAATTTCAAACTGCAGCTACAGGGTATTAGAAAGATTTAATGTTCTAAGCAGGATATAATCTCTTCATTTCTGTTCTTTTTTTAAAGAGAAGATTCCATTCATAATTAATGAAACTACATTTTACTGTTATGTAAGTTGTGATTTTTCTACATAAAAATGCATCTGTTTATTCTTGACACTGTATGTAAATATTTAAAAGAAAATGTGTGCTGAATGATGTTGATCAATGTAACAGGCTGTTAGTGTTTGTCTGAATAATCCTACACTGTTAGCATGTGCTGATCTTGCAGGGAACGGTAAGTGGATTCTGCTATATGGCTGAAGCTAGTGATTTGTTACCTTTTTTGAAAAGAAGAGATGCAGAAATGGTTTTCTGAGAAGAGAAATCTAGAGCTATGAGACTGTGGGGTGTCCTGAAGTACGATCTCTAGGGGCAAGCATGCCTAGAGAGGGGGATTTGAAAAGAACTATATGTTATATTATTACTGTTAATGCTAAGGCGGCAGTAGATTTTCATTTTGTAATCCACATGATATATGAGCTGTGTTTTCAGAGCAGATGCTGACACCTTTTCACTATGAAATAGCCTGGGGGTCCAGAGCTGCATGCACTGATCTCTTTTGAACTCTACAGTGATTTTTATAAATGGCATTGTATACTTGTACTTTTTCAAAGCACTAGTTTCCCTCAAAGCTTTAAATAATATGAAAATGAAAATTGGTAATAGTATCAAGATCTGCTTTGCTAGGGGTATTTTAC
The DNA here is from genome assembly GCF_000455745.1 of Alligator sinensis. Taxonomy (NCBI): domain Eukaryota; kingdom Metazoa; phylum Chordata; order Crocodylia; family Alligatoridae; genus Alligator; species Alligator sinensis. The sequence continues at coordinate 35,216 of NW_005843225.1, forward strand.
CTTTAAGTATAATCACCGGATAGAAGAAATGCATCGTAAGAGCAGCCATGAAGTAAAGTAATCAATACAGCCTTACAGTCTAAACATATTTCTTTAGAAGTACAGCTTCTTTTTCAGGCATCCAGAATGCCACCTCTTCTACTTTCTGTGGAACTTGCTGTCTACTTAGCCTGTTGGAGGCAGCTATTTGGTTTTGTTAGGAAGTGATCCAATGAGGCTGTGCACAGCATATCTTCCCCAAGACTAAAATGTGTCACTGAGTTTAAGGGTATAACTGCATATTTACTTTTGGCAACCATATCAATTTGTAGGCTGTTATTGGCGCAGTTCTTGAACTGCGTGCTGGGATTCCTGATAGCATAAAAATAGACCTGTTGATGTGGCTTATTTCTTTAAAATATGACACCTCTAATATTTTCTTAATATGAACTGGTAATGAATCATTTTACTATGACAAATTCTTAGGAAACTAGGACAGAAAAGATCATATATATATGTATTTCTTGGCTATCTAAAATATATTTATGTTAATTTTTCTAATCATGGCTTTCTGTTACTCACTTAACTCACTCCTTCTCTCCATCTTATTATCACCAGAAATTCATATCCATTTCTGTCAGTCTTTTGAAGTTCAGTGCTTCCTTTAAATGAACTTTGGCATTTTGAATAGTACCCATTTAGGTTTTAATTAGAAATGGAGTTAAAAGTAGCTTACAGAGCTGTCCGCTAATGCTGAAATAGAAACTTGACTAATTTTTTTCCTTTCCACGCCCTCGTCCTGTGAACTCTCCCCCACTGCTGCATTTGACACTAACTTTTCTTCCTCCACATTTTCCCCAGCCCCAATAAATATATTAGTTTTGCATCTGAGTCTAGGAAAAGGTCTCTGATGCTCTCCATTCAAATTTGCTACACAGCTTTGATGTTATCAGAAAGGCGCAATCAGCCAATCAAAATATGTCTTCAGACAAACAGGCTCCACAACCAGACTCTAATAGAAGTTTCTGTTTTGGTATTAGAAATGTGTCTTTGGAAAATCATAAACAGTAAATTGGTTAACGTAGAAATTACATATGAGATCCTAGAAAAGAGTTTTGATTTGTTTTTGTTTTGTTATTCTTCTTTCATCTTTATCTTTGAGTTTTTATGTAATGGATATGAACAGTATAACATGTGCTAGTCACGGGGGCCGGGGGTGTGGTGTGGGGAGGGGAGTACAAAAGAGGAACTGATGGAACAGTGCCAGTACTGACTTTCATTCCAGTTAGTATGGTTTCATTACTTAAACATATTTCATTTAACTTTTGCTGTAGGTCTTACAGAATGAAACAGGAATGTACAGAACATCATTGTAGTAGGAACAGTTTATAATTGCAGATATGGAGTGAATGCCAAATGCAAAGCTTCTTGGTGTCTTTCTTAAAAGTTACAATGTGTGATGAATCATACAACCCCTGTGCCCCATGTCTTTCATAAGCTGCATGTTCAGTACTTTAAATTCAAATGGCTTCTGTGATAAAGAGACAAGAATGTAAGTAATTGTATAAACGTATCTAGCTGAAGAGGTGCCTAAAGACGGTACATTTTCTCCCCAGTTCATCATTTCCTTGGCAACTAAATAGTTTAAAGATATTTGGGGAAAATGTTGCTTTGTGCCTGAATTTGTCTTCTAACACATGTATTGCGTTGCCACCCATTTTTTATAGTTGGGCCCTGCATATGGTTATTTGTATGCAATCATTTATTTTCCAAGAACAAAAATATACTCTTAAATGGTAAGAGAATCAAGCCTGCTTTGTGCTACAGTAAACTAGTTAATTTGCCTATGGAATAATTCAGTACTATGATTTAATTTGCCAGTGTTCTGATTCCCTACCAGTGCACCTCATTTTGTCACCCCCAAATGATCAACTTCTGATAATTAGTCCCTACTGCATAATTCATCATCATTTCCATTTCCCTTGGTGGGGCGAAATAACTGGATTATATTGTATAATTCTGAGAGCAGTAGAGAGAGCACTGTCAATCATCTGTTCCTAGAATAATGAGGATAGCTATTAATAAAGGTAATAACAACATAATTTTGAACTAAGTACTATATAGAAGCAGTTGGTGTTTTTAAGGCAATTAGGAATATAAATATATAATTATTAAAGAAAACTTTGGACATTTTGAAATTGAAAATCTTGTAGTACTATTAATTATTTATTGTATGTATATAAATGCTACTGCAGGGATTATTTTAAACTGAATTCTTTCACTCAATTTTTAAATTCTTTTTTAAGGTAAAAATAGTTATAGAGGCAATTTTTAGAAACAAGAAATCAAGTTTTACAAATATATCTGAGTAAGAACAGGTTAAATTTTATGAAGCAAGTTCAATGGTATCTTAAATGGGGGAATTTTTTTGAATACAGAAACTAACTTTATGGTAAGGTGGTCAGGGACAATTTTATTATTTAAGAACAGTTTAAACCAGTAGAGGGTCTTTTTTCCCCTCCCTAAATAAAGACATGATTGCATTTCCACTTACCAACCGATTGTCAGTTCATTTTTTTTTTTTTTATCAAGCTATTCGATTCTGTTAAATGATGCTGGGGCTAGCAGGGAAGCAATAGTACTGAGAGGAAAGATGAATCTGCATTCAGTTATGTAGATGAGACATAGGGAAAGATAAATCTTATGTTCTGACTTGATCAAGTATTTTCTTGTGAAAATGGGAGCTTTGAACTCACTGGGCAGAGTGGCATATTATGCTACAGAAACTTGCAAGTATAAAGAAAGGTTTGTAGTTAAAGCATCTGAAGGTTTGTCATAAAGCACAGCTGTTCTAGTTTTGGTTTGCATTCTCTAACTGCGCTGTTCTGAAAGCTAGATAATCCAGTTTCCAATCCAGTGGCTGAAACAATACTTGTTTTGTCCCACTTCCATGGGATCTTATTTGGGGAGCTCATAAGATGTGGAGATTTTTTCCCCTTCATAATCATTAACTCTACTTCTGCATAGTAGTCTCTTCTCCAGACTAAGCAACCCTAGATCTTTCAGTTCTTCTTCATAAGTCTTGCTTCCTAGGCCCCTAATTATTTTGCTGCTCTTTGCTAGCTACTTTCTAATCTGTCTATATTCTTCAAGTGTGTGGCCCACAATTGAACTCAGTATTCCAGGTGAGACCTCACCAAGGCTGAATAGAAAAATCACTTCCCTTGATTTGCAGTTGACATTCCTGTCAATACAACCTAGTATGACTTTGGCTTTTCTTGCTTCAAGAGCACAGTGTTGTTTCATGTTCAGTTTATGGTCTACTATAATCAGAGGCAACCTGAGCAGGGTGCAGGGCCTGGGGCAAATCAGCCCAGGCAGGGCCCAGCCCCTGCTCTAATCCCATGGGCCCTGGACCCGAAGAAGCTGGCGCTGCTGTTGGCAGAGGGCAGGTAGCAAGCGGCTGGATGCGGAGCCACCGCTCTGCCCAGCTGCATGCCGCTGCTACTCTGCCTGGCTCTGTGGAGCCCCCCAAAGTGTGGGGCCTGGGTGGTCGCCCCAGTTCTCCTCCCCGCCCCGGGCGGCCCTGACTATAATTGTCAGGTCCTTTAGTGCAGTACTGTATAGCTTAGATCTGTTCCTCAGTTTGCATTTGTGCATGCAATTATTCCATCCCAAGTGCAGGATTTGGTACTTGTTCTTGCTGAATTTCACTTCCATGATTGTAGACCATTTTCCCAGTCTGTTAGATCATTCTGGATCCTAGCCCTACCCTCCAGAGTGTTTGCAGCTGTACCCAACTAGGTGTCATCTGGAAGCATTTGTTAAGCATGCACTCAATCCTATTATTCAAAACATTAATAGAGATGTTAAACAGCATTGGATCCAGGACAGACAACTGTGGAACCCTACTTGGTACTAGGGCTGTTCAAAACAGCACTGTTTCGTTTCGACTTCAGTTTTGCTGTTTTGAAGGTACTGTGTCGATGCTTCTGCCATAGGCTATGATGAGGAATCATGAAAATGCCTATAACTTTGTCACTTCTTGCTTGATTCAGATGAAAACTGCACAGATGGCATGAAGCCTACCAAGCTTCAAGGAGATAGGTAACAGGTTTCTGGGAAACAGAGGTACAGGGGTTTCTGGGAAACTGCACCTCAAACTGTCCAAAGCAAAACTCTTATCATTTGCTAGCAGCAGCAGCATGCTGCCTTCTCGCATGCAGATCTGGGGGTCCCCAGGAGTGCTGTGGGGCTGTCCCCAGCCAGTAGCAGCAGCATACTATCATCCTACATGCAGATCTGGGGGCCCACACCCCCTGAGAGGAGTCTGGCATAGCCCCACAGCCCTCCCGGGGCACGTGGGCCCCTGGATCTGTGCACAGGATGACAACAGGCTGCCGTTGCTGGCTGGGGCCAGTAGCAGCACCAGCGTACCCAGCACCGGTCTCAGCCGGCAGCAGCATCATGCTGTCAGCCCGCATGAAGGTGTGGGGGCCTGCGCCCCCCAGGAGGAGTTTGGCACAGCCCCACAGCTCTCCCAGGGGGTGTGGGCCCCCAGATCTACATGCAGGATGACAGCATGCTGCCACTGCCATCTGGGGCCAGTGGCAGCACCAATCTTCCTAGCACACAGTGTGGGCTGTGCCAAGTGCTGGTTCCAGCCGGCAGCAGCAGCACACTGTCATCCCGTGCGCAGATCCGGGGGCCCGCACCCCCCGGGAGGAGTCTGGCACAACCCTGCAACCCTCTCGGTGGGGTGCGAGTCCCCAGATCTGCGTGCGGGGTTTCAGCAGGCTGTTGCTGCTGGCCGGAGGAATAGCTCAGAGCTGCTGCCATCACTAACTGACAGCGGCAGCCTGCTGTCATCCCACATCATCCGGGGGCCTGCACCCCCTGGGAAGAGCTGGGGAGCTGGGGAAGCCAACCGGGAACTGGGGGAATGTTCAGCTCTCTGACTGCTTCTCCCAGCTTTTCTCAGGGGGCACGGGCCCCCGGATTTGTGTACTGGGTTTTCGGCAGCCTGCTGAAACTCCTCACGCAGATGGGGGGGCCCACGCCCCCTGGGGAAGAGCTGGGGAAATGATCAGAGAGCTGGAGGAAGCAATTGGAGAACTAGGGAATCAAACAGGGAGCTAGATGTCAATATCAGAGCAGATCTTCCCCCTTCCTCCCTTAGTTTCTGTTTAGCTGCAAGCCAAGCAAGCCCAGCTTTAAAACTGGAAATGTTTTGAAACTTTCAAAATGTTTAGAGTGTGTTTGTTTCATTTCAAAGCTGTTTCAAAGCTTTTTGTTTTGTTTCAATTTCACTGTTTTGAGCTCAAAACGCATTGAAACAGCTTTGAAATGAAACACCCGGTGAAATTTCGCACAGACCTAGCTGATAACTCTTCCTAGGTAGATATTGAGCCATTGATGATTACTTGTTGAGCATGATGATCCAACCAGTTACATATTCACCTTACAGTACATTTTTGTAGCCTGTATTTCCTTAGCTTGTTAAAGAAGGAAAGCTTTTCACCTGGTCATAGAAAGAAACCAGGTTGTTCAGGCATGCTTTACTCATGGCGGATCCATGCTGGCCATTCCTGATCACCTTGTTTTCCTCTAGGTACTTTTTAATCGATCCCTTGAGGATATGCTCCTTGATCTTTCAGGTACTGAGTTCAGACTGACTGTATTCCTCTGGATCCTCCATCTTCCTTTCTTAAGGATGGGCACTTTATTTGTCCTTTTCCAATCATCTGGGACCTCATGTAACCTTCACAAGTTCTGAATGAGGATAGTCAATGGTCATGGGTGGATTCAGGATTTCACACACCCCAGACCCTGCCACAGGAGCAGCAATGGGGCACTCAATTTTTTTGTTTAAATTCTTCAAGCAGATTAAAAAAAAATGTTTCTCCCTTCTGTACCCAGCAGCATGTTCTATTCTCCTCCCGCCCTTTCCTCTATTGCCGCTGCCCTGTTCTCAGCTGAGCTGGGGCTAAGGGTCGGGGCAGGCTCCAGAGTTGCCTCTACCACACTCCACCCAGGCTGCATGTGGAGCTGGGCTCAGCAAGAGACAGTGTCAGCAGTGGGCAGGTTCCTTTTCCCCTATATCCGCTGCTGGGCTTGCCAGAGAATACTTAGGAGTACCAGGCAGGGAGGAGGAACCTGCCCACTGCTGTTCCTGTCCCTGGCTGATCCTTGCTTCACATACAACCTGGCTGGAGTCAACAGGAGTGACTTGGGAGCTCTCCCCATCCCCTGCCTGGTCCCCCACCTGCTCTCCTGCCTCCACCCCCCATGGCTGCCCTGCCCAGACCCCGCTCCTGGTTCTTTAAAAGAGAAAAAAAAAAAAAGGCCCCACACACCACCTGCTGCAGCGGCCATGGGGGCTTCTGGGGGCTTGTGGCATAGTCCATCCTCCCCCCCCCCCCCCCCCCCACGGGGGGGGGGGGGGGGGGGGGTGGATCCCCACTGCCTGCTGGGCCCCTTCCCCCACCTGGCAGGAGCTGGTGAATGCGGGGCTATTTTTTTGAAGAGCCAGGACACGGGCCAGGTGGGGCAGCTGTTGATGGGGCTGGGAGAGCGGGTGGGGGATGGGACCTGTTTGAGTCAGAGATTTGTCCAATGGTGGTGGCCAAATCTCCAAATCAGATTTGGCTGAATTGATTCAAGACAATGATTCGAATCAGCAAATCAAATCACTGTCCCCTGAATCAGCTGAATCCAAAGCGAATGCTAGTCACTTTGCACAAGCCTACTATATTATTTAGTGGTCATGGTCACTTCAAATTCCTTTCCACCTTTACATTTTCAATCAATTCCTCCTGATTTGTGAGCAACAAATCAAGAAGAGTTTCCTCCTCTAACCCTCCCTTGTTGGCCTTCCTACCAGCAAGCGCTTTTTTTGGTAAGAGTTCCCTTTCTATGTCTATATTTGAAGTTATGTGACTTTTGGAATCGTGTGTCAAAAAGGTAAGAAAAGAAAATAAGTGGGGAACTGAAAGCATTTTTGGCTGCTGCTTATACAAATTAAGCAGAACTTGGAGAAACCCATGAAAACTACTTAGCATGTCAAAAAATGTGTCTCTGTTACTGTTTAATAGCACTGAAAGTACCTGGAATAGTTCTGTAACAGATGCATTATTTGCAGACATTCTGTGCACTTCTGTACAGTTCTGTGGATTCCATACAGTTCTGTCAATGGATCAATAGAGCCATTATAAAGGGAAGAGCAGTACCTGAAATGTAATTTTTGCTTCTTCTATTGGGTTTATAACCCTAGATGATGATTTACTACTCGGAAAACCTGTAGATGGAAGTATATTGACTGTTGATTGTGACTATCTGGATTTTAAAACAAAATGTATATAAACAGAGCAGAAATATACATTAACTGCCATACACTGTGTGTGTGTGTGTGTGTGTGTATATATATGTGTGTGTGTGTGTGTGTGTGTGTGTGTGAGAATAAGATTTCTGTGGGTAGTTATCTCTCTGCTGTTTTTCAAACTGTTCTGTTTTTTCTTTTCCTTTTCTCTTCTTTTTTTTTTTTTAAACTGGACACCCTGATTAGAGAGTGAAACAGATGAATCTCTGCTTCTTGCTTGTAGGCATGCCTTTTAATTCATTGTCCGTGTGCTCAGTCTTTCAATTGTGGGAATGTATTTGTAATGATACACAGATAATATGTGCATATTTTAAAACAGGAATTGGCTGCCTGTTTATGTACTGTCTAGTAAGCAGAACATTTAAGCAAATAACCTTACCTCATGCAATGCTGTCTCCAGCTGTTTGATGGCGTCTCTTTCCTTCTGTGTGCAGGATAGAGCAACTAGCGTGAATTGGGGTAGTGGACATGTCTCCAGCTCAGAAATAGTCATTCAACTGTATGCTTGTTTGCTTGTGTTTTGAATCACAATATATTTAAATTACAAAGAAATTCAAAGAGAAAACTGAGATGGTGGAGAAATGTTGGTATTTATGCATGCATAACTGTAATTAATTACTAACTTGTTGGAAACTTTAGTTGATTTGGAAGGTAAGTCATGTTCTGTCTTCTTACAATACAAAGCATGATCTTCCAAGGTCCCTTCCAGCCCTAATGTCTATAAAACCTATGAAATCTATGAAAGCAACATTCCAAAAGAATTGAGAATGTAGTAATATTTCCTTGAGTACTAGGGGGACAACTGCCCTGCTCAGTAAAGACATATGCATGACTTCTTGGCCATTACTATGCTATTCATCATGGTAGCATACCCTGGCATAAGACAGGATAGAATATGCTCTCTTCACCTCTTAAAAAGAAGGCAGTTAAAAAGCAGTATAAATGCTAATAGCTGTGTTGGCTGTTAGCACTAGGTCTGTTAACCTCTGTGGTCCAATCACTGCGTTTGCACTGGATTAACAATCTCCTGATTGAAAAGACCTGTAGAATTTAATAGAAAATTATGTTCTTGTATGGGATTTTAGACCTTCCCTATAGATTTTAAAATTAATTATACAATAGTAAATCTGCGAGATGCTTCAAAATATATTAGAAATGCTAAATAAATATTGCATTGAATTCTCTAGCTTTAAAGGTATTTTTTTTCGTTTTATTTTTCTTTTTTGATTCCTCCTTAAATTATGTAGCACTTTTAAAATAAGATTACTGTAGAATGATTGGCTCTTAATTTTTGGCTCTTAAAAAGAAAACATTAATATACTGCCTATCCCATCCCTCTGAAAATCATGGTATCTAACTCGCAATTAAGTGAAAAACATACCCAAAGATTAATAAAAATAGAGGTAAATTTGCCACCAAATGATGATGATTATATATGGTTTTCCTAACTCAAGGTGCACTTCATATGTATGAGCAGAGCATGATAAAGGCACTCTATTCCAAGGCTTGGATATAAAGTGTAAACAAAAGTTTGTTCCTGAAACAGAAGCTTTTTGTTGCGTTATGTGTGCTTAGATTCTTTTATCTTTTTGCTACTGTGAGTACAAAATATATACTTTTTTATGGGCAGTAATATAATGTCTTTTCTCTTTGCATTTCTTTATCTGAACTGTTGTAATTCTGGACATGTCTATAAAATAATCTGTTCAATATTATCCATATTTGACAAACTGTATTTGTTACTTTTTTTAAAATGTAAGTTTAAGTAATTCTCTCAGAAGTATCTGGAATAATGCCAATTAATTTATATAATGTTTCATCAAGTGCATAAGAAAATATGTAGACCTTGAGGAAGAACCTTGACTCATCTTTAATCTGAATTGTTCCCAGTTGTGTAACAATGGCTTTTCTCTAAAAATGCTTTCCATATTAAACAGGCAAATGAAGTTGGACAAGCCTGACTCTGACTGCTGTAAAAGTAGGTTGTTATACTATGGGTTGCTCTTAAAATGTAATGATTATAGTAACACACAGCTTTAGGATAGACAAGTTACATTAGTGCAAAGAGATAAATGGAAGTTGCCAGTATATACATTCTCATTATTTTTGGTTATCTGAACCCAAAAAGCTTCCTGAGAAAAGAGATGATAGCAATAAGGGAAGCCATTAGAGTTCAGTTTTCTATATCAGTAACCCACAACTGTTGCTGTACATTGCCTATTAGCTAAATTTTAGAATAAGAGGTAAACTATTATTTGTTTTCAACATTTTTTCAGACCATTTCCTTTACAGTTTGATAGCATGAATTGAAGATCAAGTTTTGGTTTCACACTAATTAACTGCAAAATTGTATACATGCATGGCTGTATTTCTGTTTTTTCTTTGTTGATCTGGTGACACTTGGCAAGTGCTAGCTCCAAGTAAGTAAGAGCTGTGAGCTATACTGTTTGGTAATTGGCATAGAAGTCCACTAAGGAAATTGCCCCCTCCTCTCATGCTACAGTATAGCTGTTTTAAGACAAGTTCTTTTTCTATTCCCTTTCCAGAGAAAACCGGCAATTATCCTGTTTCTCAAAGAAAGAGTGCATAGATATAAGCAATGTAAGGAAAGGTACTTGTCCTTAGAACTGCATGTGTTCATCTGAGCCAGCTAAAGGGCAGATGGCTTGTTTTCTCTGCTCATTTCATAGTTGAGCAAAGAGTGTTTGAAAGTTAAAGTGGATGACAGTTAGATAGCTGTGTTTGTGAAGACTGAATGACAAATTGTAATCTCATAAAGGAATTTGAGAGCTGCAGATAACCTCTCTTCCCATCTATATCCTGGGCACCACCAGGTGTTTACATTTTTTTTGTTTACTTTTAGAAAATAAAAAAGGGGTTGACTGCCATAATTTGCAAGGACAGAACGTGCCTGTTGCTTGCTAGGGGGTCTGAAATAAGTGTGAGACATCACAAGAACAGGGATAAGGGTAAAGGAAAATTAGTATGCTTATGTAAGTGGAGAGGAGTATTTAAAGGTCCTCCGTTACATGCACTGATTGTTCTGACTTCAGAATCAGCTGAGAAAAATGATTCCAAGTGTTTCACTAGAGTGAATGATGTCCATGATAAATTCCTGGTTTTGTACAACCTAAGTGTGACACCTTTCTCTCTTCTCGCTAAATAATTTAATTTTGGGATTTACTAACCTAGGATTTCATGATTACTTCAATTGGGGAATTCTTTACAAAATACAATTAATATCCTGACCTTACATTTAAACTACATAATTATATTCAAGTACCAGAGCACAGAGCTCTTTTCCCACAAGAGCTGTATTTGTGGATGCTAGAATGTTTCATTTGTAGTGCTTTGTGGCTCTCCATACATTTCATGTTGTTTTACACATTTTTAACAATGCAGTTTATTCCTTCCAATCCAGCCTGTGTTGTCTACAGGGCTCTTGTGCGGAAAGCTTTTTGTAAGATATAGAAAGAATTTGCCAAAGTTTAATCTTAGTAGAGCATTGTAGCTGCCATTCTACAACCTGCGTTCCTGTTTTCAGTTTTGTTAACAATTTACGTTCTTGGTAACTGTATAAATGCACAGCCTGTGTTGAAGGCTAGGGGTAGAAATTACACATAAACCAGTAGAAGTGATTGGTAGGGATCCTGTTTTTCTCTGCTTAAAAATCCCAAGTTCTCTGATTTAAAACCCCCCAAATCCGTGTTTTTCCACGATTAAAATGAAACTCCGCTGTATATAGGTATCAATATAGCACAATGTTTCACAGATGCACTTACAGTTTTAAAGTAATTTGAAAACCTACCAGTGCCTCAATCATTATAATAAAATAAATTTTAACTACATATATATTTTGGTGTTTGATTTTTGTTTTTTTACACTGAAAATCAGTGCTTCCCCTGCCCCCTTTGCTCACCAGGACGCGGGTCCAGCTACAGCTGTCCCCCTGCTGCTTTGTATTGCTGAGCAATCCTGATATGCCGATGCTCTGCCTATGCTGTTGCCCCTCACTTCCAAGCCACAGTGCCCCCTGAGCCCTGCCTGTGCCCCTCACTCCTGACCCCTGCCTCAGACCCAGCCCTGCCAGAGGGGAACCCCAGCTGCCAGGGCTATGGGACCAGGGCCCCTGCCCCCCTCCCAGTAGCACCTGAGCCCTGGCTGCCACCCATGGGGAGCAGTGGATGCTGTGGCCAGAGTGGAGGCTGGAACCTGGGTACCCCTCCCCTGTGGGCAGCATGGCTGGAATATAGCCTATGGGGAGGGTGGGGTGGGTATATGTGGGATGCCTGCTGCAGGCTTGGGGCTCCCCTCTTGGAGGTCCTGGGGGGAGGGAAGCAGAGCGAGGAGCCCTGAGTTCACAGCAGGCAGTCCGCATGTGCCCCTGCCCCATGCCCAATTTTGGGGGGCACATACCCTCCCATGCCACCCTGGGAGTGTGTGCAGAGGTGGGGGGCCTGTCCCGTGTGCTGCCCATGGCTCCATCCTGGTCCCCATCCAGGATCTGCAGCTGCACATTATCATCCTGGCCTTGGACCCCAGGCTCCACACACCACCCTGGCTGGGCAGTGCCCCAGCCCCAGTCCTGCTCCACTCCACCCCTTTCTCTCACTGTGTGGGCCTCAATATGCCGTCCCCCATGAATGTGTGCCCCCGGTGCTTGGGGGTGGGGGGCATGGCGGTGCTGGTGGCAGTAGGAGCATGGCGGCAGTTAGCGGGGAGCTCCCACAGACGCTGACGCCACTGTTGGCAATGGGTGGCGGGGAGGTAGCAAGCACTGACCAGAGGTTGGTGACCACCCACAGATACTGCCAGCAGCATTGTTGGGGGGCTTTCTATATCAGTAACCCACAACTGTTGCTGTACATTGCCTATTAGCTAAATTTTAGAATAAGAGGTAAACTATTATTTGTTTTCAACATTTTTTCAGACCATTTCCTTTACAGTTTGATAGCATGAATTGAAGATCAAGTTTTGGTTTCACACTAATTAACTGCAAAATTGTATACATGCATGGCTGTATTTCTGTTTTTTCTTTGTTGATCTGGTGACACTTGGCAAGTGCTAGCTCCAAGTAAGTAAGAGCTGTGAGCTATACTGTTTGGTAATTGGCATAGAAGTCCACTAAGGAAATTGCCCCCTCCTCTCATGCTACAGTATAGCTGTTTTAAGACAAGTTCTTTTTCTATTCCCTTTCCAGAGAAAACCGGCAATTATCCTGTTTCTCAAAGAAAGAGTGCATAGATATAAGCAATGTAAGGAAAGGTACTTGTCCTTAGAACTGCATGTGTTCATCTGAGCCAGCTAAAGGGCAGATGGCTTGTTTTCTCTGCTCATTTCATAGTTGAGCAAAGAGTGTTTGAAAGTTAAAGTGGATGACAGTTAGATAGCTGTGTTTGTGAAGACTGAATGACAAATTGTAATCTCATAAAGGAATTTGAGAGCTGCAGATAACCTCTCTTCCCATCTATATCCTGGGCACCACCAGGTGTTTACATTTTTTTTGTTTACTTTTAGAAAATAAAAAAGGGGTTGACTGCCATAATTTGCAAGGACAGAACGTGCCTGTTGCTTGCTAGGGGGTCTGAAATAAGTGTGAGACATCACAAGAACAGGGATAAGGGTAAAGGAAAATTAGTATGCTTATGTAAGTGGAGAGGAGTATTTAAAGGTCCTCCGTTACATGCACTGATTGTTCTGACTTCAGAATCAGCTGAGAAAAATGATTCCAAGTGTTTCACTAGAGTGAATGATGTCCATGATAAATTCCTGGTTTTGTACAACCTAAGTGTGACACCTTTCTCTCTTCTCGCTAAATAATTTAATTTTGGGATTTACTAACCTAGGATTTCATGATTACTTCAATTGGGGAATTCTTTACAAAATACAATTAATATCCTGACCTTACATTTAAACTACATAATTATATTCAAGTACCAGAGCACAGAGCTCTTTTCCCACAAGAGCTGTATTTGTGGATGCTAGAATGTTTCATTTGTAGTGCTTTGTGGCTCTCCATACATTTCATGTTGTTTTACACATTTTTAACAATGCAGTTTATTCCTTCCAATCCAGCCTGTGTTGTCTACAGGGCTCTTGTGCGGAAAGCTTTTTGTAAGATATAGAAAGAATTTGCCAAAGTTTAATCTTAGTAGAGCATTGTAGCTGCCATTCTACAACCTGCGTTCCTGTTTTCAGTTTTGTTAACAATTTACGTTCTTGGTAACTGTATAAATGCACAGCCTGTGTTGAAGGCTAGGGGTAGAAATTACACATAAACCAGTAGAAGTGATTGGTAGGGATCCTGTTTTTCTCTGCTTAAAAATCCCAAGTTCTCTGATTTAAAACCCCCCAAATCCGTGTTTTTCCACGATTAAAATGAAACTCCGCTGTATATAGGTATCAATATAGCACAATGTTTCACAGATGCACTTACAGTTTTAAAGTAATTTGAAAACCTACCAGTGCCTCAATCATTATAATAAAATAAATTTTAACTACATATATATTTTGGTGTTTGATTTTTGTTTTTTTACACTGAAAATCAGTGCTTCCCCTGCCCCCTTTGCTCACCAGGACGCGGGTCCAGCTACAGCTGTCCCCCTGCTGCTTTGTATTGCTGAGCAATCCTGATATGCCGATGCTCTGCCTATGCTGTTGCCCCTCACTTCCAAGCCACAGTGCCCCCTGAGCCCTGCCTGTGCCCCTCACTCCTGACCCCTGCCTCAGACCCAGCCCTGCCAGAGGGGAACCCCAGCTGCCTCCGTCTTGCTCAGGCTGGAGTGCAGCAGCTGCAGCAACTCTGACTCACGTGGCCAGTGGTGGAGTGAGTCTGGCCCCGGCATGGGCTGGAGAGAGGAGGAGGGGAGGCCTGTGGCACCCCCCGTCCTGGGCTGGGGCTCCTATGCCATGCCAGGTGGCCTGGGTGCGGTCCCTGGGCAGTGTCTCCCAGCTGCCTTGCCCCTGCAACCATGGGCACCAGCCCTGGTGCTGCTGGCCTGGTCATGCAGCTCCCTGCCATCCCTGAAGGGCCTGTAACCCCACTTTGCTTCTGGAGGGGCTGGGGCCGCCACTTTCCTCTAGCACTGGCAGACATCCACCTCCCCTTCACACATCCCTGCCACAAATGCACATGCCCTCCCCTCCACAGCCCCCTGGACAGTCCCCAAGCTCTGGCCTTCCAGCCCCTGCCCCTTATAGACTTACCTGCATCTAACTGCTGGGGCTAGTCCCACCACCCTGCCTGGCTGTATGCCAACCATGTGTATGTGGACATGCATATGCATGTGGAGCCCCCTGCCTCCAATCACATTCCCTGCCATTCCTCTCAGTTTTGAGCAGCTGCTTGAAGGCTGGAAGGCTGCCAGACTGCAAGGGGAAAGTCACTGTTTCTTGTGATTTTTCTCCTTGAAAGAAGAAAATCTGCATTTTTCTCTCTTGAATGAGAAAATCCGTGTTTTTCCGCAGCAAATTGAAAACCCGGCTCTCTGGTGACTGGAAAGTAGTTCAAATCTTTAACACAACAGAAGTTGAGTGTACATAAACCAATTTCAAAATAGCCCAAACCAGTTTAAGATAAACCTGGATGGATATAGTATCAGATCATAGCAGGCGCACCTTTCAGAGTTTGGGTTGAGTCCCAGGCTTGAGATTGTGCTGTTTTGATTGGTGGAGCCCATCCATCAATCAGGAGGCAGCATGAGAAATAAAGTCACGCCCCTTTCTTGAGAGGAGGAGGAGAAGAGCTCCCCGAGACCTGATTGAAGGCTAAACTGTCAGGTCCAGAAGACTTCAGGGGTGGAGCCCTGGAGTGTATAAAAGAAGCTGCATGCCCAGCATGAGGGGAGATGTGGCGAAGGACTCGAGAAGAGCGGAGCCAAGTAAAGCTGGGGAGCTCTCCCTCAGCAGGCAATAGGCCCAAGGTTCCTGAAGCTGCCACTGAAGGAGCAGCCTTGGGAGTGGTGCGAGACTGCTGGGGCTGTTGACGGCGCATAGGGACGATGTGTGGAGACCTGGCCCTGGGAGTGATGTGAGACTGCTTGGGCCCATCACAGTGCGCGGACCCCAAGTTTTGGGAGCCGCAAGCAGGGGCTCGAGCCTGTAACCCCGACAGGGCCAGTGATCTACTCAGTGCACAGGGCAGCGCACAGGGAAAAGGCCTTGGGGCTGCAGTGAGGCGGCTCAGGCCCCATCTCCCGGCAAGCAGCTAGATCCAACAGTGCGCAGGGCGGCACACAGGCCTGAGCCTTGGGCACCAGGGAGCAGTGGAGGCTGCTTGGGTTAGCCACCTGGTGTGAGGACAGCCGGTCAGAGCCTGAAGGGGCCAGCCTGTGCTAAGAGAGCCCTCAGTGCCGGGTCAGGTCATGGGGAAAGGGTAGTACTGCAGCGTGAGGCCCAGCACCAAGGAACCAGCAGCAGTTGTGCAGCAGCTGAGAGGAGCTGAGCCCTCAGTACCCAGGGTGGGGCACAGGGTGGGGAGGAACCCAGTGGTGTGGGAGAGGCCTGGAGAGGCGCTCCAGCAGAGGAGACCCCATTGAGCTGTGCCCTTACCACTGCCACCTTTGGGTCCCACAGGGGAAAGCCGTTTGGGGCAGGCAAACCCAGAGAAGGGGCTGAGTGAGCAGCCCCCAGCTTAGTCAAGGACCTAAGGGGAGGAGCCCCTGGTGGTTCCTGGATACCCCGCAAGGGACCCCATTGGAAGGAGGACTATATCTTGCCATGGGTCAGGGTCTATATAAAGGACTAGATGTTATTAAGATTGTCCATGTTTGTGCCTTCAATTTTGTAATTGAAATGTTGTATTGTGATGTTGTAAATAGTGTTATTTAGGGTTTGACCTTGGTTATTGGTTAGTGTTCACTGTAAATATTGTATATGATATTTAGTTTTATGTATATGTATATTATAACTTAATAAATTGTATATAGTTACAAACTTTGGGCTTGGGCTAACTCTATAGAGGAAAAAGGGATCTGCTTGAAATTCTGGAATCCCTCTCACAGCACCCCTTCCTGTCTACCCATCCCTTCCTATTGAGAATGAGGCACACCCTTGGGTGTACGTGGGTTACAAGACTTAACTGATTTAGGTTAAATTGGCTTATTGAATTTCTGTCCCAGATTCCCTCTATATTCAAGTTAATTTACAGTCCTCCAGCATCCCAGGATGTTTTGCACCTCCCCTGCAAACCGTGCCCTGCAGGAAGGGCAGGCTAGCCTTGGCTCAAGCTGTCTGCCCCATCAGAACAGGACAGTGCTCTAGAGCCCCACAGCTTCTGGCCTGAGCTACTGCAGGCATGTGGCTGCATTTCTGGAATAAACAACGAATGTCTGTTCACTTGCTTATTGGCTCAATCTATGCAGCTTAGACTAACCTGCAAAGATTGAATTGATTCAACCTTGGGCTTTTTGACTGTCTGTACTTAGCCATGCAGTTATATTTTAACTTTACTTAAAAATTGTTAATTATATAAAAATTACATTAATGCCAGATGGCTGTCAGGAAGGGATCTGACATAACATTGTGATGCTGATGACTTTTTAAAAAAATGAATGACTATCGCCCAGGGATCAGGATAAATGGAGCAAGGATTAACCAAGTATGTATTCCAGAAATAAAAGGCATCTTTACCACATGCTTTGGGGTGGAGTGGGGTGAGGGCATTTTACTTAGAGCAGCTCTTGGAGCTCCTCCAATTAAAGAGCCTGCTATGTCATGTATTCAGCATTCTGCACTTCAAAATAGCACTGGGGGCTCTTTAACTAAAGCTGGTTCAATGAGCTTTAGTTAAAGCGCCCTGTCACCATTTTGAAGTGTGGGGACACTGAATGCAGAGACTGTTGGAGTATACTAATTAGCGCACTCCAGCAGACTTGATCAATCGAGTCTGCTCCACATGCGTTGGAGCAGATGTCCGGCATGTTTATAGGCGCCCAAAGACTAAAAGTATAACAGATAATTCTAAAATCAGTAGAGCATCTACAGGATTCAAAAATTGTACTGTCATACATCTCCATGTGTCCTGACTGTGCAGTCTTACTACAGGTTGTTTAGCAATACAGGATTATCTGACATTACCAGATACATGTGATATATATTTTTGATAATTATGGTCAGGTAAATGCAGAAAGCAGAGTAAGCATAATTATGCCACTAATGAAACCAGTTGCATAAAGTAACATTTATATTAAACGAAGTGTTTGTAGTAACAGTGCTTCAATTTTGTCCTCAAAGGACCACTTAAATGTCCACACCTTGGCCACTTTAAGACAAAGAACAGAAATACTCTTTAGGGCTAATTGTGATATGGTAAACCATCTACTAAGGACTGGACTGAGACTATCATGTTACTGCATGGTCTATAAAACTGCAATAACCTGCAAATGCTAATGACATATTCCTTCACTGCCCTCCTAAAGGATGAAGGCTATATTTATAGTTATCTATATCTGTGTTTGAAAGATGGTCAAGATACATTGTTTCTAATCTTTTTTTTTTTAAGAATCTTCGCTACTCTAGCATGTTCCGTTTTAGTATACCATCATATTCATTAATACATCATACTTTTTTAAAGTTTTTTTTAAACTTTGTGTAAAAGATTGTGGAGCCATTATATAGGAGTTCATCTGTGCCCATTTAAAATCTATTATACTAGCTCCTTAGAATACAAGAGAAAATGTACAGGCAGCCTGTAGTTGTATTGTCATTAAATGAGCATATTCACATTATTCCTGCCTAAATCACAATTTATGGGTGACTAATCACACTGAGATTTCTCTGTGTGAATCAAACCCATTTTCTTGTTATTTTAGAATAAAAAGTAACTATTTTTAATTGAATTAGGCTATTTAAGGTTGGGAATGAACCAGTTTATGAGTTGATTTCTTACATTTGCAATGTTTATTTCTGGAATATGTTCATACCTGGTTAATCCATGCTCTATTTATCCTTATAGTTGGAAGATAAAAATTCTCTCTTTTTAAAAAAAAAAAATTGTTATCATCAAAATCTTGTGTCATAGCCCTTCCTGATAGCCAATCTGGCATGTGGAATAGAAAATAAAATTAAGGTGGGTTATAATATTCTGCTGCTTCTAGACCCTTAAAACTGACAGTCACATTCAATCATTGATGGTGAAAAACTGTTCTGATCCAGTACAGCCATCAGGGAGGACACTGCAGTAAGAAAGGTTTGGAGAATGAGTGGCTATGCATTCAGAAAGCCAATGATATTGAGAGAGGGTAACTGCAGACAAATGTCCAATAAAAGGCAAAATAATTTGGGCTCTTATCATTGGCTTTTCTGTTGGCTGCTATGGCCTCCACATTTATATATATTATTAATGGAGTGTTAATTGTTTGTGGTGTTTGATTTTAGTTGGTATTGTAGTCTTTATTTTTTAGTATATGTAGCATATATTTTTGTGTACTTGTGTAATTTTTTTAATGTAAAGTCTATAGTTGCAAACCTCGTCATGCAGTGGGACATAACCTTGTAACTTGGACCTATGTCATCTGAGTAGAGCTGGGTAATTAAGATCTGTTTCTTACCAGCACTCCAGCATGTGACGTCTTTCTTAGATGAGCAGAGAGAGGTAGTTAAGAGTGTTAGTTTTGAGTCAAGCAGAAAGCAGGGTAGAGGTGCACCTTATAACTGATGCAGTTAGTCTAACACCCTTACTCTGCCTTCTTTCTAATAGTTGACTTTCTCAGTTGTAAGGTAGAGTACTGTAGCTATATTGATATGAACGTTTTAAAAGGTGCTCAGATTTGGTTGACTTAGCAGAAAATGCCGTATTTGGGATACATTGCCCTTGTGAACTTTGATTTGTATTTTGCAGTGTCCCACTGCTTTCTAAGAAAATATGATCGAACACTGAAGCAAATTGCATTTGAGCCATGTGATAATGTAGGAGGCAGTTCAGTACTTGCATTTTGAATTTTCATCTGGCTGGAAGTGGAATAAAATATGCTATTAGGCTAAAACAGTGAAAGAGTCCACTGATATCAGGTACTTATATTCTTGTGCTAAACTAAGAACAAGTTGAACTCTTCACTTCTAAATATTAGTACCATAATTAAAATTATGTGCTCTGTACCTTCAAAGAAGTCAAATGTTTAGGTACCTTGATTTTGGGGGTGTGAAAAAAGTGGCCATTCTTGTAAATGTTAGCTTTACAACAATTCAGTTGTGTTATCATTGTTACATAATGTAGGGCAGACATGGTATTTCAGTCCTTTTTTTGGTTAATGCTGTTTTATGCATCTTAAACAGCTCTGCAGCAGGGCTGTGCAAAATGGCTATGTTTCGTTTCCATTTTGGATTCGGCTGTTTCGGAGGGACAGTGATTTGTTTTGGAGTTTCAGATCACTGTTCTGTTTCAATTCAGCTGAATCTGTTTCAGAGTTTTGATGCTGTTTTGGCGGTGATTCTGAGATTAGGTTTGGCCGGGGAGAGACAGGCACGGCTGGGCGGCTACATGTTCTCCCACAGCTCCTCCTCTGTGTCTTCCTCTCCCTGGGTGGGGGGAGCTGCGAGAGAAGCCCCCCATGGCTGCTCTGCCTGGACCCATGCCCCACCCATCCCCAGGCTTCCGGCACTTAAAATAAATAAATAAAAAAAAGCCCTGCATTCACCAGCTACAGCAGCAGTGATCAGGCTCTGGGGCCTTGTGGCAGAGCCTCCCCCTGCACAGTAAGGGGCAGTAGGGATTGCCCCCCCTGTGTGGCAGCTGCCACATGGCGCGGGTGCTCTGGGAGTGCACTGTCTGGGAGCTGGGGCCGCTGGGGCTGAGCAGCTGCTGGGCTCCTGCTGACAGGTGGAGCTACCCCAGCTCCCAGATGGTGTGTGGTGCCCTGCTGAGCTGCGCTGTACCCTCACGATGTGACAGTAGCTGTACGGGTGCCAAGTGGGGTGGGGGCGATCCCCACTGCGTGGGGGGGTGGCTCTACCATGAGCCCGCAGAAGCTCGGATTGCTGTTGCTGCAGCTGGTGAGTGTGGGGTTTTTATTTTATTTCATTTTTTTTAAGTGCCAGGAGGCTGGGGGCAGGTGGGGGATGGGGCTGGGCAGGGCAGCCATGGGGGTTTCTCCTGCAGCTCCTCCAGCTGTGCCTGCCTCTGTCCCGGTGGGGGCAGCAACTGGAGAAGCCCCCATGGTTACTCTGTCTGGCCCCATCCCCAGCCTCCCAGCACTTTAAAAGGAGGGCTGTGCGGCTGTGCCAGACTCTTCCACTGGGGCGCGAGTCCCTGGATCTACATGCAAGATGACAGCAGGCTGGCGTCCCTCTCCCAGAGCACTGGGATTGGGAGGGACCTCAGGGACAGATCGCAGACACTGGCCAGCTACAGATGTCAATATTGGAGCAGTCCTTGCCTTCCCCCTCCCTCTTCCGAGTTTCTGTTTTCCCGCAAGCCCGTCTCCAAAACATCCAAAACATTTCTGAAATGTTTCAAATGGGTTTGTTTCAGAGATGTTCCGGAGCCTTCTGTTTCATTTTGGAGTCAGTGTTTCGGGCGCCCGAAACACCTCTGAAATGAAATGGCTGCCGAAGTTTTGCACAACCCTACTCTGCAGTCTCTGCAGGTAATTAAGCAATATATGGGTTTGTCTGTTCTAGTTGATGAAGGAGTTCTTTATATTTCTGTGGGCACTGCTTTGAACCTTGCAGTTAAAGGTGAGTTCTGTTTTAAGCCAGGGATTCCAACTTTTTCTGGATGATATAATATATTTTTCCTAATAAATGTATGGTACTTTTTATTGAGTAAACTTTTGGAGTTAAGTTTGATAATGTTTAAATTAAGATTGATTTAAAATATATAATCTTTAAGAAGGTAAGCATTTGTGTTGGGCTTTGTTCTCAATTAAAATATGAATAGAATAAAACACTTCAAAATTCTGTTTAGCTAAAATTAAAATATTGCACATAACGATTTAAATAAATTATTAGACATCATTTATTTAACTTAGTAGTCGAGTAACAGGAAGTTCAGGTCAGCAGCTCAGATAACTTTAGTGCTGCTATAACATTAAGTATAACTCAGTCAATTGCCAGTCTTTCTCTGACATGTTATTTTTATTTAACAATTCATGACTATAGAGGAGGGGAAAATAAACGTCTATAAAATTAATATCTCATAATCTGAAATTATAAACATTAAAATGTCTTAAACATGCTTATGATGTTATTATGTGATATAATTGTAGGGCACATTTATAGTTGCTTTGGTGCCTTTACTGTACATTTTTGTATGCTTCCATCCTTAAAGTATGAACTTCACTCTTAATTTTCTGTTTTTGGTTTTGGAATGTTTACAGCATTTCTGTAGTACTTTTTGATCTTAAATACTCTCCATGTTAATCCAAAAGTGGTGGGGGTTTTTTGTATTTGTCTTGAGTTATTAAACCATTGATTCCCAGAAGGTGCGCAGCCAGAGCGGTGGAAGTGTGCCATGAAAAATGGGCAGGATCAGGCCCCAACTGGGGCTGCTCTGCATGGCAGGATCTGGCCCATGGACCAGTGAGTGAAGTATGCCAACAATTTTAATCCTGAAAAAAGCTTCCTCCAGATATCAGAATTTTGGGTGACGCTCTATTAAAGAGTTGCAGCAGCACACTGGTTATTAATACTAAAGATCATGATTTATATTACCAGTACTGTAGCTAGAGCAGGGTGAGTGGGGCAACTATTCCAGGTGGTGACTTAGTTGCTGCTGCCCCTGTGTGTTGCAGCTGCCCCATGAGTTCAGCTGCTTCACTCTAGTAACTACAGATATATAGACATAGAATCTAGCCACAAATAGATAAAACTACCCTATACCCCATTTATAGAGAATTATATGATTATTTGTTCATTCCAAAATAGCTTAATGTGTTATTTGTAAATGATCAGTTTCGGAGGTATGGGAAAAATATTGCTAACTGTTCAGTTTAGAAACTGAGAGATTACATATACCTTCAAGCTGTAGTTCGAGTACTGCAGTACATGAACAGGTCAAGTGAATGAACGATATCCTATGTGATTTGTATCTGCAACTGCCCACAGATATATTGTATTTATTTTAGCAGAAAACAGTGTTGTTTTTTTCTCAGTGTAAATGAGTGGCTGAAAGGCAAGGTAGAGTAGATAGACACCTAACAATTTATTGATATTAGCAGTTACCAGCAAGGGAAGAAATTGCAAAGCTTCTTACTGGATATTGCTGTTGGGCATTCAGAATAATCTTTGTTCTAATAAGGAGTCAAAGAACAGGAGGGTGATAAGAACAGCCTTTAGGTTTTTCCCGTGTTAAGCTGTTTCAGCCTTTTAATATCAGGGAATTTTATAAGCATACAAGCTCAGGCACTCTCCCTTCCAAAAAAAAATAATGGGGGGGGGGAAGAAGGGAAAGGGAAGAGAGAGAAATTGTAGGGTGCACAAAAACCAAAACAGAGTTAGTGCACTTCTATATCCTAAAATGAATAGCCTCATTAGACCATCCAAATTGGGGAAGCTACTTTGAGCCCTTGGCTGGATTAAGAAGATTTGGTCATTAGCATAGGAAATGGGAAGAAAACCCTGACATTACAGTGGCTCCTGAATATCCCAAACCACAGAACTCCTTTAAAGGCAAATTTTCTGGAAAATGTTTGCTGCACATGGTTGTTTATCTTCTTTAAACTGTCTTAGTAGCTCAGCTTGGTTTACAGCGGCCCTTTCAAAATCTCACTAGATACCAATCAGACAGGGACTGCCAGATTTGTTATCTTCATGGGTGTGTGCTGCAAAACTCCTTTTTTTTTTTTTTTTTTTTTTTCTCCCCTGTGCTTGCTATGAGAGGTGGTTTGTGTGGTCATAGCAGTAATTTTTTTTTCTTTTCTTTTCTTTTCTTTTCTTCCTTTTTTTTTTTTTTTTTTTTTTGGATGGATCATCATAAACAAAAAAAATTTCAGTTTGGTAGTGAATTTTTAATCCTATTTTTGCATTTAGTACCTGCAGCCAGTGAAAGTGTGTTTTGTTATTGAAAGAAAAAGATGAGATTTATGTGAGGGTATGTAAAGACAAAAATCAGAAAAGGTTTTAAATAATTATCATGGTTTTTAAAGAAAATGGAAATGTATATCATAAAATGTATCTAGACTTTCCACTCTAGGTTGGAAGTACATCAGTAGAAGAGTTTTGGAGATTTTAACCAAAGGTCTTATAGCTTTTTCCTTAAAAGACCAGAAACTGTTTTATTTTGAGGTCCATATAATATATTTAGTTTGTGTTATTAACATGAGCATTCTTTATTAATTAAATTTTTTTAGATTTTATTCAAGGATTTTAATAGATGTTCAAATGATCTCTATACTGACAAATTTGGATCACTTTCTGCACAGTATAGGCAAGGATGGTCTTTTGTAAGGGAATGTCGTTCAAGTATTAATACTGAGAATTGTGGATTATGTTATTTTTCTTGCCTATACTTTAGGTAATGATGTAGCTCCTGAGAACAGTTTTTTTTGTTATCATTGGAGGCACTAAATGAGCCCTGTAAGATCTAAGTAGGTCATTTTTTTTTATGTTCTGTTTTGAATTTATCACCCAATAAAATAATAAAAAAGTTGATGTGTATTGAAACCTCAGGGCATCATTTGCTGGTACAGATACTGTCATGAGGTATAGTCTGGCAAGTCCCTGATTAAATATTTGCATGATTGGATTTTATGAGAAAAGAGGTGATGGTTATGTTTCCTACTCACATTTATGTAGGATTCTAGTCAAACAAATATTTTTTGCCCTTGACACTTTTGTAGTCTAATGTTGAATTTGGTTGAGTCTTTTGTCTCTAGAGATTTTGCTTTTTTATGTTAAAAAAAAAAAAAAAGCTCACCTTTTTAATGAAATGACTGCCCCTAGAGAGAGCAACATTAGAGAATATTTAAAAAAAATGGTCACTGGTTCATTTAGCCTACCCCTCAAACTAGGCAGGGTTTGTTTGTTTTTTCTTTTTAAAGAAAAAGTGTATCAGTTAAAATCAATAAAAAATGTAGTTCAAGTTTTCAAAATCTGGTGGATAAAGATACTTAATTCTTCATTTATTAATTTGTCACCCAAGGAAGTAATTGAGTTCTCAAAAGTACTGAAGCACTGAGCAGCTTCCATTGATTAAATTCTTTAATTTTTACATTTTTTGTATTCTTGCAATTCTCTCTCTCTCTCTCTCTCTCTCTCACATGCACACACAGATGCACATACCTACCTTCCTTCTCTCCCTCCCTCTCCTCAAAATACAAAACAAAACCCAGCCTCTCCCTGTCTGCTCCCTAAAATAACAATTTATGGGTATTTCTTTCTCTAGTATTTTAATTAAAACAATAGATCAGTTTTGCAATTTATCATATTATTACAGAATCAAAGAAAATGGGGCTGGATTGGGCCTCAGGAAGTTGGTTATCTAGACCAGTCCCCTGCTTAAGGAAGGATCATCCCAGCCAAATGTTTGTGAAACAATATACCTGTTCTTGTATTTGCACATAAGTAATTGATTGCACTTAGGTCCTATTCTATGAACTTAAGCATAGATTTATTTAACCACTAGTTATAATGTTAAGCAGGTGTGCATTTACAGAGCTGGCTTCAGTAAATATTTCTGTTAATGCATAATATATAATTAATGTGATATTAGTTTATATTCAAATAATCTTATAGCAATGTGTGAGGCACAAACGGTGTATAAAATGTTACAGAAACTTTATGAACTTCTAAAATTTTAGAATTTTAGAAGAATCTAATTTTTTTTTTTTAGAAAAGTGTTGTAATAAGAAAACTCATATTCCTGTATCATTATGTTGACTACTCAGCAACGGAAAGAGACGAAGGCCATGTAAAGACATTAAGTTTCTATTGAGAGAATCACCATTCTCCTGGTAGAAAACAAAAGTGTACAAATATTTAAGCTTTCTGTCTTTGAGCAAAAAGGCCACTCAGGGACAAAAATAACCTGGGAATTACAAGGGTTAAATCACTCCTGGGAGAATGTCTTCCAAGAGACTAAATGTCCTCTGGCTTAATTCCCCCTGGAGATTAGGAGGAGTGGAGCTGGAGGAAAGTCTCCCATGCTTTCCCTAGACCAGGGTCACCCCACAGCAGAGAAAGTGCAAGCAGCAGCTGCTTCCTTTTCCTGTAGAGGGGAGGGGAGAAGCAGCTACAGCTGCTCCCTGTCTGCTTCTCATACTGGAGTTCCCTTTGTGATAAGCAGGCAGGAGTTGTGCCATGCTGCTCCCTCTGCTCAGCTCCTGGGCACCAGGAGGCAAGTGCAGGGAGTGCTGCTATCTTCCTGCTTCCATGTGCTGTCCCCTTCCTTCCCCCCGCTCCCAACTCAACTGAGTAGCAAGGGTAGGCTCTTGGCCCTGCCGGCTTCCCCTTGCCCTTTCCTGTTGCTCACCTGAGCAGCCAGAACAGATTTAAAAGCCAGAGGGGCTGGGAGCCTGTTTTGGGGAAAGCTTCCATTCTGTCTTTTAGCCCCTCCAGCTTCCCTTTGCCCCCCCAGTTGCTTAGCTGAGTGGCAGGGGTAGTGATTTTTTAAGAGCCATAGGGGTGGAATCCTGGTGTGCAGAGACTTTCCCTAAGGCTGACTCCCAGCCCTGCAAACTTCCCCTTGCTGCCCAGCTGACCCAGAATAGAGGGGCAAGGCAGACTGCTGTGCTACAGTGACAAGGCTTGGGAGCTTTGCCATTCTGGCATAATGCCCTTGCCTCACTCTGCACTGCTGTGGTTCAGCCCAGAGCAGGGTGGGGCAAGGCAGGCTACCCTGCCCTTACAACAAGGCTCTGAAAGCTTTGCTGGGTGACTGAGTCTCCTCTCTTGCTTGCTCTGAGGGCCTTATGGCTAAGGTCAAGCAAAACTTGGGGGGCCTCCAGGCTGGGGCCTGCAAGTAGGATGCCCGTCAAAGGTTTTGGAAACATCTGAAGCCCCAGGTGTGGGTGGAGGATGTTTGCCAGTAGGAGAGCCACTCATGGTTCTGAACACTTGTATTTGGCATTAGTTTTGGCTAATTTGGCCATGGATACAAATTACATTAAAAAAACAAACCTGCAAAAAACTTCCTACCCAACCCCCTTCCTTCACCACTCTGGGTCAGCCTGGAGGAGTGCAAGGAGCATGGCTATTCTCCTGATTGGCAGGATGGAAGGGCATTCTCCTGGGGCTGGAGCCATCCAACTATCTGTAACAGCTGCTGCTTTTCCACAGTTGCCAACTGCTACTTGATGGTCTGCCACCTTCCCAGGCAGGTTAGAGGACAAATTTTCAGTTAATTGGCTCCCCTAAGGGTGGGGGTGGCACAGGAAAAGGCCCTCTTGCACCTCCTGGCTGAAGAGCTTGCCTATAGAGCTCTCCAGCAATGGGGCTGGAAGAATGTCTGTCCAGTCCAGCTCCTAGGTTTCTTTTCTACCAGAAGAAATTTCTTCCAGTAGAAAAGAATGTTTGTGTGGAGCCACAGTTGAGACATGGATAACAGATAAAGTAACTTAACAGAAAATGTTAGTGACAAAATAAAAGTAATTTAAAATTACAGATAATAAACATTCAAAAAATAATTCAGTAGATTATCACAGATTAGCTATGGGTAGAGGATAAAATTGTGTGTTTCCACTTTCTCATCTGCTATTATGGCTCTTAGCTTCAAGCTGGTCAGAATTTTACTTAATGGTGAAGCCCATGGATGGTCCCAGCCTACTCAGAGCTGATGATTGAGTGGTGTCAGGTGAGATAAAAATAGAGATTGACATGAATGGCCAATGATGACATACTACTTTGTTACAGTAGGTCCTGGAGGTCCAGTTAAGGTTATACTCCCATGTTATTGTTTAAACAACAGCAGCTGCCCACTCCGCCCCACATGGATCATGTTCCAGGAGTTTGAGGCTATGTACAAAAATCTTTCCCAGAGCTGGCAAAAGATCCTGTTTAAAATACATTAGTTTATCTTTTAATATTTGGTACAGCAATTTTGTGTGTCTTTTCAACTTCTAATCAACAATTCTGTTATAACAGAATAATATTAAGAGTGGACAGGTGTGGTATTTGGGGTTACTTGAGCTTCAGTAACTTTATATTTATGCTGTAATTGTCAGAATCTTATACTCAATCTTTTATTCCCATCCAATGTTACCATTTTTCTTAATGAAGAAGGCAGGACTCATTCAGAGAAACATGAGGTTTTGTATGTTGCAGCCTACTTCATCAGATGCTATGAATGGATATGCAGAGAGCTGGAGCACTAAACAGAAAGGAATAAAGTCACTTAAATACAAAGGCTAGAGAAAGGGCAAGGAAAGAGGAGGCACTTCTGAGAGGGGCACAGGTGCTTTGAAGAAATCAAAAGGCGAAAATAAAGTGGTTGACCCAGTGAGAAACATAAGTGTTATAAAACTAGCCCAGGTAATGGGATAAGAATTCAGAGTATTTGATGAGATTTGATCATACTTAGCATGATCCAGTTTGTGGATACCTTCTTGTTCCATAATTTTTCATTCAGTTAGTTTTTAAAATATTGTTGTTTAAGCACAGCTACTCTGAGGTCAGTGAAGGCATGTTCAGTCAGGGTCAAGCGTTCTGCCACAGACTCTTGTATCTTTGTGCAGTTTATGTAAAAATGGGGTCTATTTATTCTCCAGGTAAGAATTGCCGCGGAGAATAAATAGACCCCATTTTTACATAAACTGCACAAATTTTTTATAAATTAAAAAAATTTTAATGCACTATTTTAATGCACTATTTTTTATTTAATGCACTATTTTTTTTATAAATAGACCCCATAAAATTCCTGGCTAGTCTAAGCATGTTTCACTTTCCCGCTTAGGTCCAGCATTGGTGTGTGGGAGATCAGTTGCCCTCTGCTATGGCTACCTCTTGGATATTTGGGCCCCAATCTAAATCTCTCCCTGCTAAATCACAGTTTAGCCCTTTACTGATTGTAAATCCCATGCATCCAGGGCTTCCAACCCAAGATCATTTCAGCTCTTTGAGCAAGGCACCTGAACCTGACTAGGCTCCTGAGAGGGATGGAAGTACTCCTCAAATACTGGGTTTCTAGTACTGTTCCACTTAACCCCGGGCAATTGTATTCACTCTCTTGCTACTGTTGAATTCTTAGCATTTAAACAATAAATGTTCAAATCCACATACTAAATATAACATTCCCGAAATTAATACTGGTTATTCCCATGTATGTCATGGTAACAGTTCATCTTTTTGCTTTTATTTATTAAGGATGTGTTGATATGAAGGAGATGAGCAACAGTGATAAGTTTAACTCTGTAAGTGAACCAAAGTATTTAGTTAATAGTATTCCCTTACATCTTGTGCATATATAAAGTAATAATTAGATATTTTTATTTTGTTTTAATTTTTAATCATGGTAAATGTAGAAAATTAATTTATTTTGATGTAGAACATTCCCTGTCTGCTGATGCAAATAGCAGTCATGTTACGTAAGCAGATATTATCACCAAAATATATTGTATCCTAGCAACCCAGGGGCTTGTTAACCACAGTGTAATATCAATGCACTCTTCAATCTCTTATGCAGGCAACAAAAGCAAGCCTATAATCACAAACTTGTGACTGAAATCTTGAGGTTTTGATAAATCAGAAATAACATTTTTAGGAACTGATATGAACTGTATTCTAACCATAAACACACACGATTAACACTGCTTCCCTGAGCATATAGGCAAATCCAAGGCATCAGGGAATTATAGTAGTTGGGTGCTTTATTTTTCTTTTGTTTTTGTCTTTACAAAATCCCTTCAATTTAAGAGAGCTTCTTTTCCTACTACTTTGTATCTTCAAGTTACTCCAAGTTGCATATTCATTCCATATGTACCCTGGATTGATTTTGAACTAAAGTGTGTCATGGATTGTTCCAAATGAATTAGAGCCATGAATGTAACTAACAGACAGTACCAAGTTAGCTACATATATGATTATTTCCATTTTGTAAATGCTTAGATAAAGCCTGCGTGGTTCATTAAACATGATTAATCATCTTATAACGAAGGATATAAAATAATGTCCCCGAGTTAACGTTTTGTCTTACAGCTGAATAATAAACTATGATGATTACTGGGCGTTAGAATAGTTCATTATTTATTACGTGTTATTCTTTTTTTATATAAAAAATATTTCAAATCATCTGCATGCTGTACTGCGCTAGGGATAGAGGTTACACATAAACTGGTTTAAGTGATCAGAAACTGGTTTAAACCTGTAGCAGAACAGAAGTTCAGTGCACATAAACCACTTTCAAAATGGCTGAAACTGGTTTAAGCTAAACCTGGTCGAATGTAGCGTCAGACTTAATTGATTTAGGTCAAGCTGGTTTATGTCCTAGATCCCTTCCTGGTTCAAGTTAACTCACAGCCCCTCAGCATCCCAGGATGCTTTGCAGCCCTTGGCTGAGCTGTGCTGTCTGCTCCAGAGAGCAGGGTTGGCCCTGTCCCTCTGCTTCCTAGCCAGGGCACTATTGCTGCTCCGGTTAGCTGGAATGGAGCAATGGGGATGGCAGACTGGGGCCAGGCAGGCAGAATGAGGCAGAGGGGGAAAGGTGGCTTTAAGCCCCTGCCCCCTTACCCAGGACCCCAGCAGGGGTCTGCTTGGCAGGGCGTAGCAGCCCCTGTCAGGCTTTTCCCTGCTCTTTGCTCAAGTGGAGGGGGCAGGGGTATGCCCTCTCCCTCCCTTTTGCCTCAAAGTGCCAGCCCAGGGCCAGTGGCTGGCCATGCCCCTGCTTCCTCTGCTTGAGCAGGGAGCAGGGAAAAGCCTGGCAGGGGCGGCTATGCCCCTGCTGAGCAGATCCCTGCTGTGGTCCCATGTGGGTGAGGGGGTTTAAACCCTACTCCCTTGACCTCTGTCTCATCATACTGGCCTGGGCTAGGGTCTGGACACATCCCCCTCCCTCCCCCCACCCTAGACCCTGCTCCAGTGGGGAGCAGGGGAAGAGCCTGGCAGGGGCTGCTTGTCCCCTTCCCCTCCAGGGACACCCTGGCTGGGGTGCCTGCGGGCTAGGGTGGGGACTTAAACCCCCCTCCCCAGCTTATGCAGGGAGTGGGAAAAGCCTGGAGGGCTTCTCCCAGCTTTCCTCCAGCCGTCCAACCACTGCTGAAGGGAAGGGAAGGCTTGCTCGAATGCCCCCTGGCTTCTAGCTTGAGCCACTGCAAGCGTGTGGCTGAATTTCCAGAATGTCTGTTCACTTGTTTTTTGGTTCAATCTACACAGTTTAGTCTAACCTGCAAAGATTGAATTGATTCAGCCTCAGGCTTTTTGACCGTCTGTACTTAGCCTTGGGGATGACATTTTGGCTGTACTGAAATAAATGCCAAACTTTTGTTGATCTGGGGGAGAAAGATGGGGCCGAGATGCCTTGAATTTTCTCTTGAGCTGTGATCATTAAGAGTTAAATGACAACCATCACACAGCTTGGATTACTCTGAGAATTAAGGAAACTTTAGAGGATTTCCTTCATTTTTTTTTTTTTTTTTTAATGAAATAGTGATGACTGTCAAACACTGGGCCCTAAGTACAAGAGAAACTGTGCTTGGTATAGGTAGGTTTTTAGTATGTTATATTAGTAACATAAAGCATTTAAAAACTTGTCAGGCACCTACAGTAATTAGATTGTCTTAAAAAAACAAGATTTTTTTTTTTTTTTAACAATACATTCCAGATTCTCTTTCTTTGCTTTTTGGTTCTGATTCCCAAAAGGTGTACTGTGGCACAGTACTATGCTACAAGATCCGCCTGTGTGAGGAAGTAAATGCCTTCCTTCCCTCATCCAGCACCATGAGCCTGCTCCAGCACACCCCTGCCCCCTCTGCTTGAGTGAGGAGCAGGGAAAAGCCTGGCAGCAGCGGGAAAAGCCAGAGGACCTATGGCTGCTCCTCTGGGGACTATCACCACTGCTGCTGCCTTTTCCTGCTCTTCTCTGCCCCCAAGGCAGCCTCTGTGTCAAACTCTGCTTCCCCGTCCCCACCCCACAGTCCAAGCAACAGGTTCTGCTGTGAGCGGGTGGGTGGACACACAGGCAGGGCTGTACTTTGGAGCCCAGCTCATCCCCTCTGCTCATCCCCTGGGCTGGCAGGAGGGGCTTCAGGGGTGGTTGCTGGTATGTCAGACCCTGCAGGAGCAGCCTGAGCAGCAGAGGTGCCCTTGCCCTCTGAGGTATACAGACAGTGGAAAGAGCAGGGCACAGCATGGTGAGGTTCTGCCCTTAAGTGGCATCAGCTAGATCAGTGATGGTCAACTTTTTTAGCCTCGAGGCCCCACTCTATATCTTTTCTGAACTTAGATCTATCTAAGTTTAGGTGCCACAGAATTTGGAAAAGTTATAGAGGGGTGCCTCGAGGCTGAAAAGGCTAAGAACCACTGGTATAGAGACTAATGCTTTGCTTAATGAAAGAAGTATTTGAAGTCCTTTTTTTTTTTTTTTTTTTTTTTAAGAGTACATCTTAGCACTAGCATGACTTTCACTCCCAGGGGAATAGAATGTTACATTTTGTATATTTTTGGGGAAAAAAATCTGCATATATTCCTTTTCAGGTGTAAGAATCCAGAGAAAAGTGTGCCTCGGTTATCAAAGCTTGAGAACCACTGCTTTTTGGGTCCAGCCATATGTCTCAAGCCTTTTCCACAAAAGTTAGAAAGTCTATTAAGGAAGAAGCAGGGTAAGCTAGAAAGTATAAATGTGAACCTGCCAACATCCACAAAAGCATTTGGAAAACAGGTTGTGGTTGAGGGGAAAGGGGATCTGGCAGGTTAGCCATCAAACTCCAAGTGACATGAATTAATTTTCACAAATCTAGTGGAAAGATCTTGGCCTCCTTGAAGTCAGTGAGTGCTTCATCATTCATTTAGGAGTGAAAGCCTGACTATACCAAGTTTTATGGCAAGAAAAAGTCATTGTTAGCATTATATTTATGACATCCATGAAAATGTGGCGGGAGCTGTTTCGATTTTCTATCGTCAGTCAGAAAAAAGTTACTAAATAGATCCTCTAACATAGGGTTGACTGAGCATTGATCTTGTTCTGTCATTCAAATATTTAAAGAGAGTATACATATATATATATCTTCATCCAGTATGAACAGTTCACTCTACATCTAAAAACCTTATTCCTATTTTTTTTTAAATCAATGGTTAAGTTAACCATAGGAGAAAAATATTTGTCTGTGTTCTCAGTTGTGCCTCTGAAAACACTATGTTTATAGTTAATTAACTACAGCCATTCTCCTCTCCTGTTTGTGTAGGATTTTCAGCAGTAGGGCAAAGGAAAAATGCATTTAAAAGTGACAGGAGAGACTGGGGGGGGCTCTACTTTAAATTTTTTAAAATACCAACTCAATTTCAAGTTGATGTCCCTGTAACACATTTCATTATTTTGACAATTTGTCATTAGAGGCTTCTGAAATGCTGTGTGAAATTACTTTTTTTTCCACCATGCATGTCAACCAAAATCTATTTTAAATGTCTAGATTATAAAATCTCAACAGGTTTTTGGAAAATTAGTTTTGGATTAGAATAGTTTCTATTAATAGTAAATCAGCTGGTGGGAGAATAGCCTCAGCAAATTAAATGTAGTGTCCAGTTATCTGATAAAGAATAGTTTCTTAATTGTAAAAAATCCAGCATTACTGGTGCAACACCCTTCATGCCGCAGACAAGCTTTAGACAAAAATGCAATAAAACAAGATTCTAAATTAAAATCTGAGAGTATTACTGTTTTTACCCCAATCCAAGACAACTCTGAATTTAAGACAATCCTCAAGTAATTCAATGCTAGATGTAGAAAGCTTATTCATTTGTTATAATTTTCTATGTCTAGAATCGAACTTTGGAGGGTTGTCTTAAATTTATATGTTATGTTACATTTTATATATTTCCCCAACATCAGTGCAATGGAGCAAGCAGCATCAGAGGGCAGGAGGTGGTGGGGCAGGTGGCTGGGGAGTCAAGTGGACTGACCCCTGCCCTTCGCTGCCACTTGCCCCCCACCTTCCCTGCACCCACATGCACTCCCTGACATCTGCCCCTGCACCCCGGGATGCATCGGTGCCCTCCTCACCTGCCCCCTCAGCTGCTTGTCTCCTTCACATCCTTATTCCCTTATCCATATCACCTCTTACCTTCCCCTTGCAGCTCTGGCTCCTGCTGGGGTCCTGCTTCTGCTGTGGAGAGACAGCATGGAGCACATACTGCCTCTGACCCCAGCGTTGTTGTGGTGGTGCAGCAGTTGTTGTGGTGGTGGCGGTGGGTTCAGCCTTAGCCACAGAGCCAGGGTCAGAGCTGCCACTGCTGCTGTGTGGCAGCAGCAGTTCTTCATCAGAAGCAAATTGTTAGTCTCATAAAGGATCTCTCTCTTCTTCTTCCCCTGGCAAATGTTGCATCTCTGCATGCTCACTGGTTTCATCACTTTAGAGTCCCATTCTTGAAGTGTTATTACTAGTAACTGTTCTGACCATGGAGGGCAGGCCTTTTTGTTATGCATGTAGGAAACAGTGGGCCTAAGCCCACTAAAAAAACTCTGAGCCTCCCATAGTTGGGAGGCAACTGAATGCATAACAAATGAGTACTAGGGATAACTAAAGAGAAAGCAGGGACACAAATGGTGCTCATGGATCCATAACAAGTGCTCCAAGGGAGGACACTGAGCAATAAGCCAGTGGATGCTGCCCACTGAAACTCGGCTCTGAGATGCGAGTGGATGAGGGACTGGAAGAGAGCCCCACAGTCACCAGGAGTCCCCATGGCCAGAGCCTCCTTCCTGGTCATAAAGATGGACAACTTGGCTGGAGCCAGAATGAGGCTGACCAGGAGGTCTCAGGGTGTGGTAGAGCTATGGATGGGGAATGTGTAACAAAAAGGTGTGGGGATTAGTGACAGCCAGAACCTCAGCAGGAGTTTCTTGAGGAAGCAGTGAAGGGGGTGAAAGCTGGTGCACTTGAGGTAAGCGTGTGCCAGGCTCTCTGCTAGCAGAAGGGACAAGTGTCAGGGGTGTCCATGAAGTGTTACATATACATGCCCATGGAGATAGCTCCATGTAGGAGCCACCAGCTGAGGTCCCCAGTGGATCATGGGATGAGGTTGGAGTACAGGCTTGTCCACTGTGGATCCTCAGTCTCGCCAAGGATGTCCTGCTTCTTGATGTCTGAATGGGAAGAGAGGACAGGATGGTGGAGCTTGCAGAGAATGAGTGTATAGTGCTGGTAGCAATGGGCAGTGTGAAAGTGGATTGGTTTGTAGAGGTGTGTTGATGCACCAGGCCATATATCAGCACCTATAAAAGGAAAATTGACATTATCAGCAATCAGCTTTTTTTGACTGATGTGGCTTATAATGTCACTGATAAATGCAGTGTGCATGTACACAGCTGTCCTGCAGCTTGGAGAGCAGTGTCTGGCTGGTAGATCTGTGGTGGGGGGAATGAGCCATGGCTCCATCCCATGCCCTACCTTGGCTGTGCTGCCCCAGCCCTACTTCCTCCCTTACCATGGGGGCCTTGATCTGTCCTTCCCCCACACCCCTTCTCTCCAACAGACTTACCAGCCGGACACTACTCTCCAAGCTGCCAGGCTGCATATCAGCAATTAGATTGGTATCGGCCGATATGGCTGGTAAATAATCGGCCATTGGTGCCAGCCCAAAAAATCTTTATTGGTGCACCCCTACTCATTTGGTATCCCTCAGATTGCTGAGGTGGTGTGCTGGCAGGGGTCCCATGACAAACTCTGGTGGGCGATGACTGCTGTTACGCAGGACTTGTTGAATGCAGGTGAGGGCAGTTTCCAGTAGGGTGGCCTTGACCTCCTGGAGTAAGCAGCAGGGTGTATGCAGTGTGGGCAGCTCCATCTGCACAGCCAGTGCAGATGGAGCTGCCCTCTTCTGCCTGGCATAGTCCAGGGGGCCTTTAATAGGGGTGATGTTGGCCATGACCATCCTCTGGTATACCAGGGGTGCCTCCATTGCTGGCACCACCAGCTAGGTTTTTCAGCAGGTGCTCAGCTAGGAGGTGTGTTCCCTGAAAGACCATGTTCGGGGCCCTGGAGGTGCAGAGATGCTTCCAGGCCCCAAGGAGGTCCTGGTAGAACTGGCAGCTTGTTGAGGCCTTGTGTGGAACCCTTGTATTGGAAGCCTTGGAGGTGGTGAAGGAAGGTGTCTTATAGGGCACCATGCTGCCTCGGTACCAGCACTGTAAAGGAGCCTCTGCAGGGTCAGAAGTGGGACCTGGCTGTGGAGACAGAACAGGCCCTGCCCCACCCAATGCAAGTGGAGGCTCAGGACACCTGCAGAGACTTAGTGCTGTCCTGGCCAGAAGAACCCCAGTGCCCATCTCTGGAGGCTAGCCAGGAGATCCAGGGGTATGAGTAGGGTGTTGAAGTGCTAGAGCATGGACAGGACAAGCTGGTTGATGACCAGTGCCCTTTAAAAAGGGAGAGGCACTGGAGCAGCCCTGTCCATGCCTGCAGCCATTCAGACACCCTGATCTCCAGCTGGTCCCAGTTATTTGGTGGGAAAGGGTGACAGGGAGACAGATACGCTCCTAGGTAGAGCGGTGAGCCCACGCAGTAGTGGATGCACTGGAGTGCAGGTGGGAGAGAGCACATAGAGAACAAGATGTGACTCTTTGGGTACCAGTAGTGTAGCATCTTAATCCGTTATGAAGAAGACATCATTCTCTTGCTCTAAATGAGCTGAATTTGCTGCCTCCAGAGAACCCTGACTTGCAAAGCTACAGAATAGCTGCAGTAATGGTATAGTATCATTAAAGTCATGATGGTCCAAGGAGAATGCAAGAAGGATTTGTTTGGGAATTTCATTTCTTCAGGAAAATTAGTCTTTTATAGAATGGTTAAGAATTTGCTTCTGATGATGCAGGTTGGTAGTTCTTGTATTTTTTCTCAGTGTGACCCATTCAAGTATAGGTTGTATGCCACATCTGTTCTGAAAATACTCGTGACACTCGCCTCATCAATCTAAAAAATACCTTTATTCACAAGGCTATTCCAGCAGTGACTTACATTATCTTTGGACAAGCCACCCAGATACCCAGATCAGACCTACCACAATATGCGAAGGCAGCCCCCATGGACTGCATGCCTTTAATTATCACAAACCATCCTACACTAGAACTGTTAAGAAAGGCCATCAAACAGTTGCAACATACTAGCAAAATACTTGCTGATTAACAAACATGGGGCAGAACAAGCAATAGCCTAAAAAAATCCCAAATACAAACTCCCCAGTACATCTCTGACATTATCATAGACAATGCACCCTAGAACAATACCATCAGAATCCATGGATCCCACACATGCCTATTACAAAATGTGATATACTTTAGCCAGTGCACCAAATACCCTCATGGAAATGATGTGGGTGAAGTTAAAGAAGCACTATGCTCCAAGATGAACTCTCACAGAAAAATGACTATGAACAGTGGTCACTTGAGGTGGTGGTGGGGGAACTCTTTTTCACATAACCACCACTCCATCTCTGATCTTGCAGTCCCTGTACTACACAGTGCCCTCATAAGATGAGTGAGGGAACAAAAATTCCTACTTGTCTGGACACTTAAAAACCACCAGGTTAACACAGACAATGGCTCATTACAGTTTATCTGTTTCTTCTGTTAACCTGTGGACTGCACAGGTAATAATGAATCTCTCCTGTTTTGAATGGTTGTATACCTGGTTACATTTATCTATTACAATTGTTTTTGCTTGATCTATAGCTATTGAGAGAAAAGAGCCAGATTAGGGAGCTGGAGTAGACAGCCAGGTGGAGGCCAGCCACTAGAGGACACCCAGCTGCCTAGTAGATGCACCCTGGTACAATGCCCTCTGTATGTTATCCAGTTATGCTGGCTTTTTTACCCTTCAGGAATCCTTTACATCTTGTTAGAACAGTCATGATCTGACCTCCCCACTTTATCCTTTTGCCTGCAGTTCCCTAATAGGTTGGGATCGTGACCCCAATCCTTATAATGAAGAAAGATTAGCTGGGGATCAAGAATTGACTTAACGGAGGTTTGTGACCAATGCCAGCCACTCCATCCATGCAGACACCATGCATACTCCCAATGTGTTGGCAGTGTTAATGAACAGATTCATTTGAAGTTTCAGTTGGGCCTTTGTGGAAGAGTTGAGGGGTATGAAAAGACTTCAAAAGAGAAAATTAGTATTATTGCAGCTTTTAGAATGACAGTTTCTAGAATTCTAGAATCTTTATAAAAGAGAAGCATGAGAGAGAAAGGTATGTCACATTCAGATAGTTAAATTTATTTCTGCAAAATTTTAGTAGTCAAATGTATTCCATGGATCTGGTTATAGAGGTACTTGGTATATTAGCGGGCATTGCAGGTATTCAACATCTCCTAGGATAGGGCCCTATATTATCACATTAGCTGATAAAAAAAATTACTGTGTGTTCCTAGAAGTATCTGTGAGGTCACTACGAATGATAAATAAGTGATTTCTGTGTTAACTACTTAGCAATTCACTGTAGCAGCTGCAATCTAGTTGTGCTACTTTAATATTGTAAGGCCACATTTAAGGGTGAAACTTGGCACTTGCAGTTATTTCAACTGTACTGTTCTTTTATAGCATTGAAAGCTTAAACATGCTGTCACTCATCATGTACAGAGGCATAGGGACAGATCCATAATGGGTGTAGTGGTGCAGCTGCATCCCACTTCCTCTGTAGTTAAGTGAGCTCTCTGGAAGATGTGTTGGTGGTTCCACTTCCCCATGGCTCTGGACGTCTGGGCACCCTGTCCAAACCGCAGGAACTGAGCTGACATCAAGGTGTATGTAGCAGGGAGAGTGAGGCACTGCTGTAGCCTTTGGGCTGGTGAAAGAAACTTAGTGGGGAGGGAAGGATAGGGAGCAGGTGCAGAAAGGGGGGACCCATCTGCTGCCACTGAGCCTGGCATCCCACATAGCTGCTCCCTGCAGCCCCACATTAGAGTGAGACCCCATGCCTGGGTCCCCCCTTCCTGTGCCTGTTCCCTGCCCAGTGTCCTCAGGTGCCCCCCACCAGCTTGGGGCTTCAGCCTTGCCTTGCCCTCATTTCCTTGCTCCTGTCCTATAGTCTGAGCTCAGATCCTGCTGCCTAAACTCCACAGGGACCCAGGTGTCTGGGTCCATGGGAAGGTGGAGCCATGTCTTCGAACTCTAGTCTGAGCATCATGCAATATCTGGTGGGGCAGCCCAAGCTTGAGGCAGTTGTGATGTGGATCAAGATAGAGAGAAAGGGGAGTGATGGGAGCCAGGAAGAGTCTGCAGTCACCTTTGTGGTGCCAATAACATCTGCCACACATGCCTTTTCAAAATCCTAGATCTTTGCTGATGCAGTATTTATGATGAGTAGAGATGACAGCAAAATGGATGGGGTGTGAAGGCTTAGACTCCAGCAATAACCTGTGTGAAGCTTTTGGCATTTTGGAAAGTCCAAATGATGTAACTTATCTTCTCTCCCAAATGCATCAGATCTGCAGTTGGCTGCTTATGCTGACTTCCAGTAGAACTTTGCATCATGTTCAAGGGCTTGGTCTTTATCATCAAAATGTCCTGTGTCCTGCATCTTGGAAATCCAAAAGACTGAGTGGAATTGATGCTATGGAACAATGAAACTCTCTACAATAAAGCTGAAGCTTGTCCAAATGGAAAACAGAACTTTCTTGTGGACCAGTCCCTGTGTTCAAAGACCTTTCACATAAACTGAGAGAGAGGTTTGAGGAACAGAGAGAAATCACAAGCCTCACTACTTTTTCACTCCAAGTGCAAGGTGTATTTCTTTGACCTTTTCTTGTCTAAAATAAATACATAGCATCATGTATATTTAAAAAAAATAAAAACCTAAAACCTTACCAAAACATGACACTCCAGTGCACATGCTTCTTCCCAAGGGAGAGGATGGGAGAGCAAACTGTATGCAACAGATGGGTATTCGCATTGCTTAATGCACTGCTGGAAGCTGTTCAGATGCTCTTCTCATGAACAAGGTGTGAGTCTATGATGAATAAAAGGCTGAGACCACTGAAGATTTGTGTGTACCTGAAGGAAAAAAACCTGATATTTATAGTTCAGTAAAATAAGTCCTTTTCCTTATCTGATTGTTTTCAGTACTGCTGATTGGCATGTGTTTCACCTTCTGTCTGCTGAATGTGACTAGGATTGCTGGCATGATCAATTCTGTATTCTGCACCCCTTTTATACTTTAAAGGACTTATGGAGAAGGATTTCTCAATCCACTATAATGATTTCTTCAAAAGGAGAGCAACATAATTGTAGGTCAGCAGTTCTTGATGATGAGATGCATTCATTCCTATTTCAGTGTGAATATGATTATCATTATATTTTGTAATCAAAGGCAATATCTCAGGAAATGAATTTGGTAATGCAGCTCTTGCATTGCTTCATTAAACATTGCTGTACTATAAAAGTATGGCAATGGCATGTACTAAGCTAGTCCTTGTCACCAACCTTTGTCAGAACATATATTAATACTATAATTTTATAATTATTAATATTTATGATTACTATATTAATATAAATATATAAATAAAATGAATGATTTTTTTTCTTTCAAAATATTTTATGTTAAAGACCAATAAACATTCTCTATGGGAACACAAGATTAATATTTTTAAGGCTTAAGTTGCATTCTCAAACCTAATGGATCTCGAAAGGATAGAAATTGATTTGAAATAATATTGATTTATTTTGCTGTTTGAGACATGCAGATTCAAACTAATGCCAGGAAAATATTGTACTCATATACATTGCTGTATTTTTGTACGTTACTATATTTCGTGGCAACTGACAAAAATATGATGGTATATATAATGATAGATGTATCGTTAATATCTTGAGTCAGACGTTCTACTTAGGGTTGGCTCTTGTTTAGAGTTGTTGTTTTGCTGGGGTTCAGTCTTATCCCTCTGAAATTAATAAGACTTTCTTGCTATTTACTTTAGACACAATAGATTCAGTCACAAATGAGCCAGGCTTTGATTAGACCAAAGCCATAAAGAAAGATGGGAAAGGAAAAAAATTATGCACTAGGGAAGTGACAACAGCAGGCTTATATCCCATGTGTTGATGATCAAGTTTTAGCTGAATTCAGTGGAAGTGGTTAAGTTGTCTAGTTTCCTCCTGTGTGGTCAGAAAATGTTTTAGTATCAGGAAAAAGAATGTCTGTTGCCATGATGTTAGATTCTGGAATTCCAGCTTGTTAAAAGGATGGTGTTGGCTGTGATTATGACATTTGTTCCTTCAGACTGTTCTGTCCCTTGTTCAACCTCTATACTCAGTTAGTTAAGCTTAATCAAATCAAGGACTGCTGCTAAAAAATAAACCCTGTCTGCTTTGTGCATGCCCGAGTTCACAAATTGAGCAGTGCAGACTGCTTGGGAGCAGGACTAAGCAGTTGGGAGGCATTCTGAATGCCTTGCTCTGTGCTGCATTCAGGCTGTCCAAACGATGAGAGTCTGGGAGTGCACATTAGGAGTTCTCTAAACCATTGGGTCCACTTCTGTTTCGGGGCTCTAAATAGTCATCCTAGGTTCACTCCAGAGGTCATATAGAAATAACCTAAAAAGTACATGGAGTTGCACCTTTTGCTTGGTCCTAGAAATCTCACAGACTGAGTAGCTCAACACTTGTCTCATGTCTAATTCCAGTTGGAATTCAGAAAATAGGTGTTCTGCCTACATCGTCTTAGTGGTCTGATCGAGTATGTTCTGAGAATGCCTGTAGACACCAAAAGGATTGGGCTGCATACAAAGTACCAGTGGTGGCCACTTCCCTTTAAAAAATAGGTGAAGGATCCCTTATTATATAATAGCCTGGTGGCTTGAGACATTCCACTGCAGTATCAGGGTACTCATGCCTGCGTCCCAGGAGAGTGCCAGGCTAGAGTTGGGTGGGCATTTTCTCCACTCCTATTTAGATGCATCTGTCTTAAGGAAAGAATTCCAAGGAAATTTGAAGTGAACCGGACATGTCTCCCTGCAGCTCTGAGTCATATTACTGAATGAGGACTTTAAGATGCATCATTCTGTATTGATTAGGTCCAGGCAGCTGCACTCTCATATTGGCACGCAGTTGAGGTGCCCAGTTCTCCTTATGCATAGTATAGTCAGCCTAATCATTTAGCATAGGGCTCGAGGTTCCACTGAAAAGTTAGGTGTTGGGAACCCTAACTCCTTTATTAGGTCTAGACTAGGGGTTTTCAACCTTTTAAAATAAGTATACCCCTGGCGGCCCCTTTTTTAGTAAATGTACCCCTGTGGGGGTGGTGGTGAGCAGCTGGACACGGAGTGGGGTGGGGGAGGAGACGGCAAGCGGCAGCAGCGCAGCTTCTGTGTGGGCCTGCTCTTGCCCGGTCCCGGCCCTGCTCCTGTGAGGCAGCGGCATTGGGGGGGGGGGGGGGGTGCTCTGTCCCCGCATACCTCCTGGGACCTTTCAAAGTGCCCTCAGGGGCACACACACCCCTAGTTAACAACCCCTGGTCTAGCCCAAGGGACTCCAAGTAAACTAATGGCCATAAATGTCCCATTAAAATTACAGTCAAACCACTTGAACTGCTGGTATTTTTTCATATATGACCTCTCCCTTTCAGGTCCTTCTCATGCCAGCTTGCGACCTTACCAGTGTCTCAAAGACTGTTAGTCACAATGGTTATTTGCTCAAGCCCATCCAATTTGCACCAGTATTTATCCTTTTTTTTTTTTTTTTTTAACTCTTAGAAATATTATATAACAAGCTGTGCTGACAGTTTAGGATACAGGAAGTATGGCTGGCTAACTGGCTTTTTGCAGTGCTATCTGCTGAACATGCTAGCATTGAATTTATTGTGCTTTTGTTTTGCGTTAGATCTAGGTGCTGCTACTCTGCTTGCAGCTTTTATTTAAGGTCAGTAATAAAATAAAAATTCACAAAAATCTGTCTCTGATGTTCAAACTCTTTGGTCATGGTTACCATGGAGGCAAAATGCTTCCTTAGTGTACCTGTAGATTTATAAGTCACTTGTATGCAAAGGTTTCTTCTATCTTCAGTGCAAGAGTATTTAGGAGAAATATTAATTCTACAACTGATTGAAGACCATATTTTTCCAAAACCAAGTACCAGAAATGAGGTTTGCGCCAAGGTTAGGGGCCCAAAAGAGCATTCTTCAGTGCATATTTAAACTCTTAATGGATACATGTATGCATGCATTTAATCCAGGATCTGTTTACTTTGGGAGTAAACGACTTGTGAGTAAACACTCCCAAGCAGGCAGGGAAGTGGGAGCAGATTTGCTGCTAGTAGCACGAAACTGCTCCTGCTTCCTGGGACCCTGCAATGTGCTCCTGCTGCAGCCAAGGGGAACTCTAGGCTCCCCCTGGGTGCTTGCCCAGGGGCTAGCAGGAAGCACCACACCAGGAGACAGCTGTCTCTTGGCTGGGGCTGGGACATTACACCCTGCCCCTGGGGGCGGCCTGCTGCTGGGGCAGGGACTATGTCCTTCTGCCCTGGCAGCAGGGAGCTCCTGCCCTGATGCCCCAATCAGGGGCAGGGGACTTGGAAAGAGCTGGTCAGGGGCAGGTCCCAGCCCCCTGGGCAGATTGAGGCAGGGGCCTGGGACCTACCTCACCTCTGCAGCTCTTCCCAAGTCCTGTGCCTCAATCACCTGATCGAGAACGGGGCTGGGACCTGCCCCTGACCAGAACAGTTCCCAGCCCCTGTGTTGCGACTGTGGGGTGAAGGCGGGGGATCCTGTTCTCTGCTCAGCTCTGTGGGGATGGAGCTGGGTGGGGAACGGGCTGGGGAGTCCCCAGCACCTGCCAGCAGGGAGCTCCCAGCGGCAGCCCCAGCTCCATGGTCGCAGGGCTGGCACTGAGAGATCCTTATGTCCTAGTGCCAACTCTCAGGTTGTGGGACTGGTGCTGGGAGATGATTATCTAAGGAAGTAAGGAAAGACATCTGCAGCTTAGTTTTTGAAACAAAGGGCTTAGGCACCAGGAAAGGGTTCAGGAC
This sequence comes from Alligator sinensis, assembly GCF_000455745.1. Taxonomy (NCBI): domain Eukaryota; kingdom Metazoa; phylum Chordata; order Crocodylia; family Alligatoridae; genus Alligator; species Alligator sinensis. Next base: position 78,608 of record NW_005843225.1, read on the forward strand.
TTCAAATCCTGAGCAGAAGACAGTACCTCCCTGCAGCCCAGAGTAAAGCCTTGAGAGAAATAGTATTTAAGGCAGGGGTGGGCCAAGTCTGGCCCGCAGGCCGATTTGGCCTGTGGGGGACTCCATTTCCTAGCAGCCCCTGCCCATGTTGCTGCAGCCAGTATCCATGGAGACCGGGATTTTGTGGCAGTGACAGCATGGTCTGGAGCCGGGGCAGAGCTGCCGTCTGCTGTCTACATACCCACCAGGTCAGAGCCAAAATTTGCTGCTCCCACACCCACACCTGGGGGCATGTGGGCAGTGGACCACGGCTCTGCCCTGGCTGTGGACCATGCTGTCACCTCTGCAAAATCCTGGCCCCAGTTCTGGGGCAGCTCCTCAGCCAACCAAGCACCCTGCTGGCACTAGTGTCCGTGAAAACGCTGGCCCTGTGCTGTCACAGCCCTGCCCCTTCTGGGGTTTCCATGGAAACTGGCTGCAGTGACATAGGCAGGGGCTGCTGGGAAATGGAGTCTGGCTGCTGGCCAGATCTGTCATTTTGGTCACCCCTGATTTTAAGGTATGGCCCTGACCTTGGCATTTCTTTAGTGGCTAGCTCTAAGCAGCTGTCAGGTTCATGTGCGGACTTGAGGTGGCTCCCTGCTCAGTCTGTTCTAAAGTATGCATCCCACTGTGTGGTGCCTAACTTTCCTCATGCATTGTATAAGGAGCCTGGCTACCTAACTCAAGGCTGTGGATTCCTTATTTGGATCTCTCGCCATGACAGAGAGACTAGGTAGTATGTCCTTTTTGGAAGATATTTTCTGAATGTGTGCTTCCTTCTTTCTTTTGTTTGTTGTAACAAATAATTTTTACCATTGAACAGATAATGGCAACTTGTCCCTTAGCTGTGCCAGCTTTTGCACTTCTTTTTAAACTTGGGCTTGGGTATTGTACATTTTTCAGATTCAGGCTAACTTGGAAGTCAAATCGTAGTTGGAAATATTTATAGAAACCCCATGTGGGGAGTTATATTGCTTGGTGAGTTTTGAGATCTGAGTTGATTTGGAAATGTCAACTTATGAGCCTCCATTATTTCCTGTTTCCAGATGGGTGTGGTTTTCTGAGGTATCCTTGTGGTGGGCTGAATGAATAGTTCAGGTCAGTTTATTTTACTTTTCATAATTTTCCTTCTTAGTGGCCATGGTAGCTTTGATTCAGTGTCAAAAACCCTGAAGAGCCTATTTAATTTGAATTAATATTTCATACCTTAGTGTTCATTCTTTGGTAAAAGATACCAGTAAGTGTTTTGTGAATGAAAGCTAATGCCTATAAAAAAGCAGAATATGACTCTAAGGAAATTTGATCCAGTTTTGAGAACCATGGCCCAGCCCTTGTATAAATCTGTGCAAAGCTCCATTAACTTTAGCATGAGGATCCAACTGTGTGGTTTATCATTGATCAAGGCCTAGATTTGCAAAGCCATTGCCAAAAATAATTCCAAGGGCAGTATTCTTCTTGAATCAGCTAAAAATTCAAATGATAGTAACCTTGTATTTCTATTATACATTTGCCCTCTGAAAACTACATACTCATCCTTTCCAGGTGCCCTATGACTTCAAGTCAGTCTCAGCGTAGTCAGCAAGAGCAACTTTAACTTATAGTGCTTTATCGTACAGAGACAAGTGGGGTATCAAATGACCTCAACTGGCTCCACATTGCATGCGAGCGTACTGGACAAGAGATAGCATGCACCAAACCTCTAAAAGGCTTTGAATTTAATCTGATTAGCAACTAGTGTAAGCCATCTGAAATTGGAGTTAGTTGACTGCTTCATCTCATGCTAGATATAATCTTAGTAGCATTTTGCATCATTGCAATGAGGAGAAGTTCATTTCAGTAGTTCAAATAGGATGAAAAAAGAATAATAAGGTAGGGTGTTTTGATGAGAGGGTTTTCTTGGCTGGTAATTGTTTCACGATGGCAGCTAGACATAGGAAATGAGTGCAAGTCAACTGTTCAGCTGCGTAAGGGTAGGAGTCTGCACCCCAACATGATGAGCTAGAAGTCCCAAGGCTAGAAGTCCTCAGACACTTGTTGGCTAGAATGCTTTCCAGGGAAGCTGGCGATGTGGGTTCAAACCCCCTCAGACTGAGTGGGGCCAATAACCCAGGTCTTCCACTTTCTGGGGAAGTACCTTGATGAGGCTGCTGGGCAAAAGCTGGTTGTGGACTTTTTGCTCTTCCTGGTCAGTTGCCTCTTTTTTGTTCTATTTGGATCCCAAGATGATGGAGTCCTGAAGAGCAAACATTTACACAGTCCTCTGCTTAGCTCTTCCTATTGGCTGCCTTTAGATGACAGATAAATAGGCTGTCGATGCTCAGTGACATAAATAAGAATGAATTTTGAGAATGGAAAATCTGCGGCCTTCCCTGGGCAGAATGATTGCTTTCCTGATCCAAGATGCATGCTTTAGGAGGCAAAAGACCACATATGCTTAAGCAGAATAAGATCTGGGCCTCTCTCTCTAGCTTCCACTGGTTCTGTTTGAAATGCCACTAATTGTACTGCCCCATAATAGTAAAATTTTCTAGAGAGCCATCATAGAGATACTGCCTCTCAATCTTAGTTGCTGTAATCTGCTAATAGTTTTGCGTAATTTTTTGAAACTCTGTAAGCTCTACTGTGGTATTTAGTCTACTGTGGCATTTCAGTGGTATTTCTACTATGGTATTTCAGTTGTATTTAGTCCCAGTGGGGGTCCCAAAGTTTCACTTCTGAAGGGCCTTTTCAAAGGGGAAGTCCTGGGTGGACTTTACAAAGCACTGCTGTAAAATATAGTCTCTATACTGCTAGCTGGCTAGTTTAGTAATTGATTGATACAATGCAGCCCAGGCAGTGCAGGAGTCAGCATAGACCAGCCTTTGACTTTCAGCTGCCATTACTTTGTAGAGCTGTACGTTATCGGTACACTTTTTGAACTGCAGTGTAAACACACCTTATGATCACAGGCACATGAGACCCATGTCCTTAGTAAATCCTAGTTATCCAGGGAAAAAAAGGGTTGTGTTTGTGGGATGCAATACCTTGAACCTGGACATGAGTAACTTCTTCCTAGGAAAGCTGTTTTTGTGCTTATGCCCCGAGACAGTTTTGCCTCAAGGACACCTCCATTCATGTGGGCATGGATTAAGTCTGAAAATGTTACACTTTTATGTAATCAGGCTTTGATTTGACCCTGAAAGGGAACTGGGTGCCAGTGGAAGATACTGCTGCATTTTGTACAGACCGAAACTTCTGTTTAATTTTTCACTTTCAGTCCAAGATGTAAGGAGTAGTAGTAACAGTCCAGTCTAGCGGTGACATGCATGGATCATTTGGCCAGATCCTAAATACTGCCTTTTTTTATTATTTCTAACATCATGTATTAAACAGTTTGCAAAATTACATGCAAGAAAATAAACTGTGGGGAAGCCATTGTCCTGGAATTTGGGCCTGCTACATTCCTTCGTACACACCACCCTGTCAATAAAATGCACCTCACTTGCACATTTATGTCCTTTTTTTTTCATTCAGACCAGGGTAAATAATTCCCACAACCCATTAAATTGTTCAGTTATGCCATTAATCTTGTGAGTAAAATGTGCATGTGAAAGCAGTGTCAGCATACCAGTCTTTTAAAGTAGGTCAAAGCTGCTTTTCCACTTTCTAAGGGTAAACATCTCTTAAACAACGACCTTGGACTATATTTTTGAACAAAGAACACATGGGAAGACCTGGATTAACTTGTATTAAAGAAAAATATGTTTAAACAAAGGGAATTTTTCCAGTATGTTTGTTATAAAGAAATGGAACCTAATATGGCCAAAACGTGTGAGAGGGTGAGCAGCTACAGAATCCCAGGTGAGCCAAGTAGCTGCTCAGAGAAGACAGCAGTCAGCAGGAGAGAGAGAAAAGAGATGACAGGAAAACATGGGAAAAGGCAAAAGGGAAAACATCTTAGACAACAATAGTGTGATAGGCATTTTAGGGGGGAAAAGGTGTTACTCCGGATGATTTATTTACCACTTATTGGGAGATCTGCCAGGTTTACCTTTGGGTTAATATAATTTGATGATTTATGCCCAGTCTTTTAATATTAGCAGAGTTCATTCTATTAGACATATCTTGATTGCTGCTACTGCTGGTTTTCTTGAGCTCTGTGAGTTGTAGAAAAAGCAGTATAAAATCTTCTAGCCTTGGAACTCTTTTTTTTATCTGTGTACCTCTGTCAAGATACATGCCATACTCAATTGATGCCAAATGCAACCATAAAGCGAGCTTCCATTGAATCCTTGCAGTAGTAGATTTTGAGGGGTGTGTACTAAAAAAATAAAACTGATAAAGCAAAACAATAGATGTTATAATGCTTTTATCAGATATATTTTTAAAAAATTTAAAATATACGCCTTTTTTCTATAAGATTTGCTTTAAGAGCCTGATCCTAAGGTCACTGAAGCCAACAGTGTTTGGAACAAGCCCTATGACAACAGACCACTTACTTTCCCCAACTTTTAAATGCCCTCAATCTTCAGTAGAATAGTATATGTTCTTAGTGATATTGGTAGAATTTGGTGCAGAAGGTAACTTTCTTTGGATTAGGGTCAGTGTTTTAGATTTGAGCTTCATGGTACAGAGCAATTCATCAGATACACGCAAGGAACTATTTGAGCTCAAGAAGAGTATCATCTATTGCAGTTCAGCTGAAAATTTGTGATTGAGATTAATACAGGGTGGGCAATGATTGTGGCTGGAGGGCTGCTTAATGAGTGTTGGTGAGCTGTTGAGGACTGCGCGCACACAATCTTTCAGAAGATAGCTTTTTTAATAAATTATAGATAAAAAAATAAATCGTACTAAAATCAAACATCTATTATAACATTTTAATTTTATTTTAAAAAAAATATTTCTCTCTTGATTTTTATTGTTTTGAGTAGTGTATATAGAGGCGATTGCAAAATAGCTTGCTCTTGTATATTGGGTGGGGGGCGTGTGGGACTTGCCCACACTCTACATCCCAGGAGCTGACCAGGGGTGGGGAGAAGGGAAGGAGGAAGCACATGCAGCAGAGCTCACTTAAGCAGTGGAGCTGCAGTTGCAGTCTGCCCCCCTTCCCCTACCCCGTCCAGCCCACGGCTGCCTCACCGGTGCTCTGCATGGGGGCAACCCCTGCTTGCTCCCACTTGGGGCAGCCCCCCACATTGTGCTCCCACCTGCACCTGGCCCCAGCCAGCATGAACAGCTTTCTGGTGGGGCTGCTCCCAGTGCAGGTACAGCTCCCCCTGCTTCCAGTGTCTCCTCCTTCCCCTTCCCCTGCCCCTGCTGCATAGCTCCAGGCAGCAGTTAGTGTGGGGAACCCATGGGGATGTGCACTGAGCAACAAATGCACAGCCAGGTGGAGGGAAAGCTGCATCCAGGTGGCTCTGGGCTCAGCACGTGGGACTCCAGCTTGTGGCTACCTTCCGCCCACTCTGTCTGCCCAGCGCAATGAGCGCCCCCTGCAGGTGGCCGAGTGGCTGGAAGGAGGCTGGAACCTGGAACTGGAGCCCTATGTGCTGGGGCAGGAGCCACCCAGCTGCAGCTTCTCCCCAACCTGGTTGGATATGTGGTGCCAGGCCTGTTGTTCCCATGGCTTCCTTGCACTGCCTGCTGCCTGGAGTGGTGCAACAGGGGGAGGAGGAGGAGGAGGAGCTGCTGGAGGCAGTGGCAGCTGAGCAGTACATAGGTAGTTTTAGCCTTACCAGGAGCATCCTGTAACAGGTTGCCCTCCCCAGCACCATCTTTTGCATTATCCATGCCCTTTGTGGGGGTGCCCTTGGAGTCCCCTTAAGGTTTCCCGTTCTCTACTTGCCTGCCATGTCTTGATGGAAATATTATAAGCAGGAGACTGCCTATTGTTTTTGTATGTTGGGGTCCTTTGCCAACGCTGGCCTTGACCCCAGTATTTCTCTAGCTAGGCCTCCCCGTCTAAACCCACCAGATAGGGTTTGACTCCGAGGCTGTAGCCCTTTAGTCTTGGGGCTCATGGCCCTCCTTTTTACCCCAATCTGGAGCACAGCCTCCCTGGGCCAGAGGCCTGTCCACTGGCCCTACAGTCAGGGAGTTGCAAGTTCGAAGCCCCTGGACCTCTAACATCCCAGCTCATAAAAGAACCGAAACAAAACAAAAAAAACCGCACAGTTGCATCCAGGGTGCACCGGGCCACCCTGGCCTTTTAGGCTTGTCCTCTCTGGCACTGGGCCTGTTCTCCAAATACTGCGCTGTCTCTGTTGCTGTGCCTGTGCACCCTGAACATTGTGCCTACACAGGCACCGGAGTTCCCACACTATAGTGGGGCTCCAATGAGGCCTCCTACTTCCCCAATAGTCTCATCAAAACCACCGGTGTTGCTCAATAACAGAAAAAGAAAATATGAACAGTCCTGTCCATGGGCTATAATTGCCACCCAGAAAATATGATTAAAGAAGGCAGCATGCCAGCTTACAGTTTCTCAGGGGTTCGTGTTTCTGCTCCCCCGCCATTTGCTACAGTCCTTTTTCTGGGGCTGCTACCACTTCTCCGGGAGTCCTCGGTAGTTTCCCTCCTGCAGCCACTGGACTGCTCTCCAAGCCTTTCCGGGGAGCTCTGGGATTCACTCCTTCCCCTTTGGCTGCCAGGCTCTACTGCCACCCAGCCCAGGGTTTTTATAGTCCTGGCCTGCCCCTTTCCAGTCAGCTGACTAGCTGGCCAGGCTCAGCTTTTAACGTCCCCCCTTACCAGTACACTGTGCCCAGAAACTTCTGGTTCTAAAGGGGCCGACCTGCCTTCTGGTAACAGGGCTAGGGTTCCCTGTTACACATCCCTAGTGGGAAGCCGTGCATGCTGGCTGGGGCTGGGGGCTGGGGAATGTGGCATGGGCTGCCCCAGGTGGGAGCTGGCAGGGGCTGCTGCAGGCCCGATACAATCAGTTGGTAGGCTGGATCTGGCCCCCGGGCTGTATTTTGACCTTCCCAGGTTTAACAGGTACTGTAGATCACTGTGACACAGCAATGCAGCTGCAAACATGATTTAATTTGGATAGTGTAAGAGCTTGCAATGAAGTACTTACTGCTAAAGCAACATTTATAAAACAAATGTGTTTGGTGTGTCAACAGAGCTGTAATTCATGATTCCTCTTTTAATGACCGGAATGACTGGTATCTCATGGGGCAAACAAAATACTAGAAAAAAAAAATAGTTGTATGATAATGACTAATGTGTATATTGGTTTAATGAAATATAAAGTTTGCTAATCCTGTAGAAATGTATTTGCAATTAAGGAGACCTTCATTAATGGAATTTAATAGTCTTTAAGCTGTAATATGCCAAAGGCTTTAGTATTCTCTGTAATGAGAATCACAATGTGTTGAAATATTAGTATTAATAATATAATAATGACAGTAATCGTGAAATTAACTTTTACAAATAGCATTACTTTTATTAAATGGGTACTTTCAAGTAGGAAAGCATAAATGTGTAAAACACTTGTTCCTTTATTACTTTTGAGGGGTTTTCCAGGTTGAAAATCTCTTCCTCTCTTTATTTCTGTATACATATATACCCGCCCCCCAGCCAGAAACCTCAACTGGGGTTTCTGGGCTGGGAGCACGTGGCTGTCCCAGTGCGGGAAGCTCAGGTAAGTGGGGGCAGGGGAGACCCCGGCCAAGGAAGGAGCGCGGTGAGTGGAAGCGGCCCCTCCCCACCCATGCCTGGTGCCCCACGCAGCAGCTGCTTGCAGCCCGCGTGGGGCTGCCCGTGCCCGCTCCGGACCGGCCCCCTGGGGGC
>NW_005843225.1:86652-86971 GCF_000455745.1 Alligator sinensis
CGCCATAGGCCTGCCTGTGCCTGCTCCAGACAGCCCTGCACAGGCTACGAGCACCTGTAGCGCGGGACGCTGGCCATAGGGCAGGTGAAGGCCCACTTTTCCCCATACTCAGTACCAGCTTCTTCTCTGCTGGCGAGCAGGGGGTCGGGGCTGTGCGCTGCTCCCCGCCTGTACCACGGGGCTACAGGGCACTGGGTGTAGTGGGCAGGGAGCCAGTGGGAGCACAGGGCCTGCACTGGTGTCCTGGGGCCAGTGCCAGCAGGGCCCAGAGCAGGGTGGCAGAAACACGGGGTCTCAGCTGGCAGGGGCTCTACAGAGG